>NC_142938.1:42086249-42186249 GCF_046866305.1 Octopus bimaculoides
CAGTGCGTAACTGGTACTTATTTAATCGAGCCCGAAAGGATGAAAGGCAAAGTCGACCTCGGCGAAATTTGAACTCGGAACGTAACGGCAGACGAAATACCGCTAAACATTTCGCCCGGCGTGCTAATGATTTTGCCAGCTCGCCGCACTGTGTTTGACTACATTATATGCATACAAATATACAGAATTTCTCTATATCAGATGTTGGAGTTCATACTGCCTTTTACACTGCATTAATCACCCCAACCTTCGTATCTTTACTCGCCTTCTTCTTTTTTTCTATTCACCTAAAGCCTGTACTTTACTTCTGTGTCCCTCATCCTTTTATAAATATGCACCATTTCTCTTTGTCGTTAACCTTACATTTCCGTCTTCAGATGAAGAACTATGTCCGAAACGTCTTACAACTTATCTTTTTCCGATGAAGCATGTGCATATAGCTAGCTAGCTGGATATATATATATATATATATATATATATATATATATATATATATATATATATAGAGAGAGAGAGAGAGAGAGAGAGAGAGAGAGAGCGAGAGAGGAGGTTTAGTAGAAGTAACAGAGTGACTCAAAGTCCGAGAGTTTCGTGTGTTGGCACTCTCGGACCTTGAGTCACTCTGTTACTTCTGCTAAATATTGACAAAATTATACATATATTCATATTTTGATTTCAGTTCTCCCTCTTTGCATCAATATACCTGTACATATATATGCGCGCGCGTGCGTGTGTGTAGTTAATTCAAATAAATGAATAATAAAATTAAGACAGCAAGAGGACGTGAACAAGGAATGTACTGGCTTTATGCTCGATAAAAAGAGAGAGAGAGATTGACGTTTCGAGCATAGCTCTTCGCCGGAACAGAGAAAGGGAAAAGTCCTAGATTGAAGTTAAGTGAGCCACGGACGAATTAAAATGATTCGCACACGCACACACACACACACACACACAGTAGGTGTACTTGTCTCCCAAGTGATTTTATCTGAGACCGTGCGTTGAAACTAAAACAATTACAGTATCAAAGACACGTATTGGCCGTTCAAAAATCACTTAACCGTTTATTATTTGGTGTAAATATTCTCTTCGCACTGACTGCGACCCGGTTACCGACATAGTTCCGTTTGCATTGGAAATGGGCTGATAAACAGCTGGTAAATACTATGATGAACATTTTGACACCAAATAATAAATTGTCTTAGTGTAATTTTGAATGACTAATGTGTTCTAAACACTGTAATTGCATATCTTTTATTTGTTTCATTCGTTGGACTGTAGCCATGCTGTAGCACCGCCACGAAGAGTTTTACTCAATCAAATCATCTGCAGAACTTATCTTTAGGTCTGGTACTCATTGTTTTGGTCTCTCTACTGAACCGCTAATTCACGGGCTGTAAAGAAACTGACACTGGTTGTTATTTGGTGACAAGGAATCAAACACAGACGCAAAGGCACATATACGTACAAACATTGTTGTTGTTGGCACTCCGTCGCTTACGACGTCGAGGGTTCCAGTCGATCCGATCAACGGAACAGCCTGCTCGTGAAATTAACGTGCAAGTGGCTGAGCAATCCACAGACACGTGTACCCTTAACGTAGTTCTCGGGGATATTCAGTGTGACACAGTGTGACAAGGCTGGCCTTTTGAAATACAAATACAACAGAAACAGAAAGTAAGAGTGAGAGAAAGTTGTGGTGGCAGAGTACAGCAGGGTTCGTCACCGTCCCCTGCCGGAGCCTCGTGGAGCTTTAGGTATTTTCGCTCAATAAACACTCACAACGAAACCGCGATCCTATGACCGCGAGTCCGCTGCCCTAACCACTGGGCCATTGCGCCTTCACACGAACAAACATATACAGGTACGAATACACACACTTCACTTATAAACATATGTAAGTGTGTGTGTGTACATGTGCATATATATATATATATATATATATATAAAGAATTCGTCCTATTATTGAAATTTAAATATATTACCAGAATATATTCAGTGCTGAATTTATTCTGAGTAAGAGGCATATTTATCGAGATGCAATTCGAAATTCCCGCCACTTACATAGGGAAATAGCGATGAACAGTCGTCTATATGCTATGCTGGATACATGGTGTTCGTTTGGTATGTTGATTCACTGTTTATTTCTATTTTTCTTGACCATATTATATTCAGCACTGAATATATTCTAATTATTTATAATATAATATAGGATAAAATCTTTATAAGAATTTATCAAGTAGTCAGCGTGAAAAAAACCCATAAGGAAAAAAACTCATTGTTTTTTTCCCATAAATATATATAATTTATATAAGGGCATTAACTATATAGTAATGTCTCACGCTTAGAGGGACTAAATAAGTAAAAAAACTACCAAAAAATAAGCAACATATTTACCGAAAGCGAGGAAATGCAGCTTTCAAAATTAATCTCCTAAAAACATTTAACTTAACGGCAAACCACTGGTTTCTCAATCAATACAGCAAAACTGTGAAGTAAGCTGCATCTTTTGTTCATCAGTACATGTATGGTCGAGACACATAAAAATAAACAAGAATCAACATACCACGATGTACCCAACATAGTACGATGACTTCTGTTCATCATTATATATCCGTGAAAGAGATTAGAATTTATCCGGTTGCATCTCAGTAACATGTGCTTATACAGAATAATATTCAGCACTGAATATATTCTAATTATTTATAATATAATATAGGATAAAATCTTTATAAGAATTTATCAAGTAGTCAGCGTGAAAAAACCCCATAAGGAAAAAACTCATTGTTTTTTTCCCATAAATATATATAATTTATATAAGGGCATTAACTATATAGTAATGCCTCACGCTTAGAGGGACTAAATAAGTCAAAAACTACCAAAAAATAAGCAACCGAGATGCAACCGGATGCAACCGGATAAATTCTAATCTCTTTCACGGATATATAATGATGAACAGAAGTCATCGTACTATGTTGGGTACATCGTGGTATGTTGATTCTTGTTTATTTTTATGTGTCTCGACCATACGTGTACTGATGAACAAAAGATGCAGCTTACTTCACAGTTTTGCTGTATTGATTGAGAAACCAGTGGTTTGCCGTTAAGTTAAATGTTTTTAGGAGATTAATTTTGAAAGCTGCATTTCCTCGCTTTCGGTAAATATGTTGCTTATTTTTTGGTAGTTTTTTTACTTATTTAGTCCCTCTAAGCGTGAGGCATTACTATATAGTTAATGCCCTTATATAAATTATATATATTTATGGGGAAAAAACAATGAGTTTTTTTCCTTATGGGGTTTTTTCACGCTGACTACTTGATAAATTCTTATAAAGATTTTATCCTATATTATATTATTATATATATATATATATATATATATATATATATATACACACACACATATATATATACATGCATATACGGGTGTATGCGTGATGGGAAGTTTATGTGTGTGTGTGTGTGTGTGCGTGTGCATAATATAAATGGTACAAAATGGCAGAATGTTTTGCTGCATTTGATCTGGCTCTTTACATTCTGAGTTCAAATTCTGCCTTCCATTCTTTCTGAGGTCGATAAGATGATGTACCAGTCAAAGATTGCGTTCGATCAAATCAACTAATCTGCACACTGCAAAATTGCTGGCCTTGTGCCTAAATCGGAAACCATTACATATATGAATATACATATCCTTTTATTCTTTTGTTCTTTTAGTTGTTTCAATAACTTGACTGCGGCTATGCTGGAGTACCGCCTTAAAGTGTGTTAGTCGAAGAAATCGCCCTCCAGGGCTTATTTTTTGTACGCCTAGTACTTATTCTATTAGGCTCTTTTGCCGAACCGCTAACTTACGGTGACATAAACACACCAGCATCGGTTGTCAAGCGATGGTGGGAGAACAAACACACACACATGTACGGCGGGCTTCTTCAGTTTCCGTCTACCAAATCCACTCACAATACTTTGGTCAGATCGGGGCTGTAGTAGAAGACACTTGCCCAAGGTGCCACGCAGTGGGTCTGAACCCGGAAACGCGTGGTTGGGAAGCAAGCTTCTTACTTCACCGCCTGTATGTATGTATGTATGTATGTATTTCACGCAGTTTCCTTTTTACCAAATTCCATTTAAAAATTATTTACTCCACCCGAGGCTATAGTTGAAGATATGTAGCCAAGGTGCCAGGCAGTCGAATCGAAAACGAAACGACCTGGCTGCAAAGGAAGAATCGCTACCTCAAAGTCACGCCGGTACCTAGATACATACACTCACACACATAAATATATTCATATCTGTATATGTGTGTGTGTGTATGTGTGAATATGTGTGTGTGTGCGTGCATGTGCTTGTGTGCGTGTGTGCGTGCGTATTTATAAATGCACACTGTTATACGTATATATATATATATATATATATACATATATAAATCGACATATATCTGTGCTGATGTGTAATAGATATATGCATATATATATATATATATATATACACACACACATATGCATACATACGTACATACATACATACATACATACATACATACATACCCCACCCCATATGTGTGTGTGTGTGCGTATACGCTACCGCGCGCTCCTATGTGCGCATACACATACACACGCGTACTACTAATTATCTCAGGATTGCTGTAGATCTTTCTCTCTGAAAACTATTTTTAGCATGTTTGCGCCTAACCTAATTTCTCTGCTATCATTTAATCACCTCTTTGAGAGGTAATTTTCCCTGCTTTCAATCACGTGCCCTCCTATTACATCTGCAGAGTCATCTCCGTTCGTACTTGCATACACACACACGCACACAAACGCACACACACACACACACACACACATACACACACATACACACACATACACGTACACACATACACGTACACACATACACGTACACACATACACGTACACACACACACATTTATATACATACAAGCACACACACACACACACACACACACACACACACACACACACACACATATGTATATATACATAGGTACATATATACATATATGCACATATACACACATACACATATATATACCTATGCGTGTAGTTGTGCATTTGAAGAACAGCTTTTCTTTTAGACATGTTTCATTAAACACACGTGTAAATAATACAATATGTATGTATTTATATACATGTGTGTATTTGTGTCTTAGTGTGCATGTTTGCATACATACATATGTGTGTGTGTGTCTGTATGTGTGTGTGTATGTGTGTATGTATGTATGTGTGTATATATATATATATATATATATATATATATATATATATATATATATATATATATATATATATATATATATATATATATATTCGTATACATTTATCAATGTAACACACACATAGAGAGAAAGAGATAAGGAGTTTTTCGGCGTTTTTCTTTTTTTCTTCTTTTTCTCGCTAACTAAGACTGCAAACAAGAAGATACTTATGCACAATGTTTGACTCTTCTCAATAAGATCGTTAATCCGTGGATAATTTATCTACTGATATAAGCATTCCTCTTTGCGTGAAACGTAAGCATCTTTTGAGAGTAGGAGTTCCCTAAAGAGTGAGAGCGAGGGAGAGGAGACGGGAGAAGAATGATAGAAACAAGAGAAATCAAGATTGCTGGAATACTCGGACGTGATACATTATACATACACTTGCGACTCGATAGAATCAGATGAACAACATACATTTGCTCAAACACGTACACACATATACATGCATTCACACACTCACTCACACACATACACACACACACACACACACACACACACACACAAATGCGTATTAACACACGGGCTAGAGTTATTATGGGTGAGTAAGTGTAAATCTATAAAATAATGAACGGATTGTTTGCTTGTATCACGGGCAATCTGTAAACATATTGCGACCTTCATGCAAATGTAACGCTTTAGTCACTCGTTATTTTTCGTCGTTTTTATTAGTCAATGAGAAAGCAGTATTCAGATAGCCATTTTGTCTACATAAAATGGAACTAAAATGAATCGTTTTCTTAAGGCTTTTACCTCACTTCGACACGGTAGTAGCAGATGATAACAATATATCACTACGCTTTTCCTCAGCAGATGTCATCACAACAGGGACCAACAGAATCGTTGTTTATTTGCATTGATTTCTCATTTTAGCTAGTCTTAAATAGCATGAAACATTTAAACTGAACGATAAATCAGTTCGCTGTATCTCCTTTTCCGCCAGTTTCGCGTACTACTTGCTATTTTCTTTAATGCTTACTTAACCGACATTATCTATGTAAAAAGATCTTCAAGAATAAAGCCAGAAGAACTTAGTAAAGATGTAATCCGTTGGGAAGACCGAAAAGTCAGACATAGCATAATTTTTGTGAAAGGAAAAGGCAAGGCTCGTTAATCTTTGTGGAACGAAGTCAAAATAATAGATAGGATACAACTGCAAATTAGGACGACTGAAATAATCAGAGCAAATGATAACCTTCTCAGTCAGTTTAGCATAGTAATGAACACCATATAGACGCCTTTAGTTAAGAAAGTAAGAACATTAAACCTACAGCCTAAAAATGTTAATTTCTATATCTAATTTACCAACAAGACAATGGAATAGCGTATATAAGTGTTAAGTTCTTTATCTGATGGATGTGAATTCAGTCCCTAAGTTGGTGAATCCCTGATTCAAGCAGAATGCGTGAGCAGCATTACAACAAGGGGAATAACTGATACAAGTCTCTGGTAATGACAACTGAATGTGAATAATCTACTGTTATAGATTTAATAGATATGGGTTTGGCACGAAATACCACGAATGTTACTGAATATGGCAGGCACCTGAAGAGCTGGAAAATACAACAGGTGAAACGTTGAAATTATAACAACCAAGATAAGGACACTAATCCAAGTAAGTCAATGTATTTTAATGAAAATTCCTCTCAGGAATTCAAGCAAAAATATAAGTATGTATGTGTGCACATGTGCGTGCGTGTGTGTGTGTGTGTGTGTGTGTGTGTGTGTGTGTGTTTGTGTCTGCTTATGTGTGCGTGTGTGATTTATGTTTATGATTGTGGTCAAAGAACAGAGGAATTTATGCCAATGTCTCTTTATATCCCGTAATGGAGTTTCACTTTAGCGACACCAGTTACACATGGTACCAGGAATTTGCTTGCTGTTGTCAAAGTGGAAAAGTGTTTTTTTTAATTTTTGAAAACTTGAAACAAAAAGGCATGGTTTTTTAAACTGACTGTCGCGTAGATGTGAAAACATGGCTACTGCTCGTTAATTTCAAATTAAACTTACCAAAGACTCTAGCGTCTCAAGTCGCTTAACGCCCCTAGTGCCCCTTTGCTCCAAAACGCCCCCTAGAGTTCCAAATGGCTCCCGGGGGCCATTTGGCCCCTGTTGAGAACCTTTGCTTTAAGACATTCAATACAGATCTTCCTACACCCATTAGGTTTGTTAACTTGCTTATTGGTGACTGAGAGAACTTGTAGTAATTAACCGAAAATATTAAACAAATAAGGAAGGTATCAAACGGTCGTGAGATATGCTAAAAACAACAGCTAAATCGCCCTTAACTTTTTTTCTATAGTGAAACCATATTCAACAGCATATTTATGAATTTGTTTCTCTCACTATGATACATGGGATTATTTAAAAAACCTTTTTCTATTACTCAAAAAGATTTTTTCAAACACTCAAGCAAAAAAATAATTTATGAATTTCTTTCTCATCGAAAGTCCTCTCCTTACCACATCGGATAAGATTTGCCCACAAATTTCTTTATAACCGTAATGTATGTCGTTTGAAAGGTATTTATATAAAATTTCATTAAAAGATGTCCATTTTCCTCAAAGTTATGGGGAAAAAAATTCAGACCTTGTGAATTTTCCGAAAGTCCTCTCCCCACAGCCTCGGAAAAGATTTTCCCCACAGTTTTTTATAATCGTAATCTATGCCATTTGAAAGGTATCTACATAAAATTTCATTTAAAAAAATACCCATTTTCCTAAATGTTATGAGGGAAAAACTCGGATCTTGTGAATTTTATGAAAGTCCTCTCCTCACTTCCCGGTTGGTTTGCGCACATTTTTGTTTTCATATTCGTTTCATACACATTTTTTTACACCGGTTGCACTAGTTTTTTTTTTTTTTATCACCGGGTACTAAAGTAAACATTAACCAATGTTTTTCTTACACACACATACGGCTTCGCTTGATTGAAGTGGAGGTAAAAATTTAAATTGCAATATCTTTTGTTGCTTATATCCCACCAATAGACCACACGTGCGTTACTTCGGCATCATCGTTCCATAAAATGTGTTTAATAGAAGAAAAATATTGAAAAAAAAAACATCAATACATACGACGATGCAAAAGTGAAAAGGGAGGTTAGTTTGGGATGTGCTAGAAACAACAGTCAAAATTCCCTTGAATCGTACACCTTTTCCTCTGAAAATATTTACAATTTTTTTGTTACCGAAAAGGCCCCTCCCATGATTTTTATTTCTTTCAGTAATTTATCGTTGTTGTTTGCAAATAGTGAATTAAATCTTGAAATGGAAGTATTAAGATAGAAAGTTAGAGGTTTTGCAAATGAAAACGAAAAATTTCGCCGTTGTTACGTCAATACCAGAAGTTGACGTTGAAAAGCCTTTTTAAAGAAGTTATTCATATATATAAAGCAATATTATTTGCTTTTGATAATAAAATAAACTAAAAACCCTATTATGTATCCGAAGTCAAATCATTCATGCATCTCAAGTATGGATGCAATTTGCGTAGCTGTTTTCGCCTGAAAAGCGAATACACACACACAGACACACAGGTCTATCTTATATAAGAAGATATGTGTGTATGTGTGTGTGTGTGTGTATATACACATACACACATACATATATTTACATACATATATACATACATATATACATATATATATATATATATATATATATATATATATATATATATATATATATATATAGGAAAATGAAAAAAAGCCAGAATGCTAAACTGGAAGCATATTTTAATAAAGATTTCTTCTAACCGGTTTTCATTGCGAAAAGCAAATTATCAAGAAGAAGGAGAATGAAAATGTTTTTTACAAAGAAGTACAAAATGAAGAAAATAATATATAAAACAATAATATATAAAAAAAAATATATACCCATACATTATATTGTCTTTGAGCTTTTGTAGTTCAATAGTAGTTCATGTATAAACTGGTAGGAAAAATAAGGATGCATGAGAGTTGAGAGTTTTGTTAGGTTTAAAAAAAGGGTTAAAAGTTTGTGTTAAGCGGGAAATGTGGTGTCAAAACAGGAAGTGTGTGTAAGGGGAGACAAGTGTTTTTAGTTGGAGTTATGAACTCTTTTTTTCAACAGGAAGTTTGTGTCTGTTCATAGAGAAATAAGGTCACTGAGGGGTGTGTGTGTTAAGAAATGGTTGGAATTTCTCTATGAAAAGATTCTCCTTGTTGATTCTTTCTTGTGTGGAGATTCTGTCTTTACATTGATAGAAAGGGAATATAATGAATTTGGGGTTTTTGTTTCTGGCGCAAGAGTCTATGTGGCCACTGAGTGGAATTTGGCGGTATTGAGGGAGGTTTATTTGTTCCTTATGGACAGCTACTCTTCTAAGCAATGGGAGGATCGTCTGTCCGATATAGAAGTTTTGGCAACCTGCGCAAGTGAGGACATAAATGAGGTTACCAGAGGAACAAGAGAAATTGGTTTTAATTTTAAACTTTGTTCCTCGTTTGAAGGTAAATTCAGAGCCTTCAAGTAGGTAGGGGCAGGTACCACAATTAGAGCGTGCACATTTTTTAACTGATGGGGGTGGAAGTGGTGTATGTAGTTTGGAATTGGTTAATAATGTTTTCAAAGATTTGTGTTGCCTTTTGCATTTAAGGACTTTGTGTGTATTAATGATATTGTTCATTTTCGGGTCTGTGGTGAGTAAGGGGAGGTTTTGTTTGATTGTGGTGTATGCTTCGATGTTTTTGGGGTTATGGGTGGAGATGTATGGAAGTATTTTGGGGTTGGGAGTGTTATTATGTTGGTTGGTCTTTAGTGTGTTTTTGTCAAGTTCCTTGGCACGTTTTATTCCAAGATCTATGAGTGTGGAGGGATATTGGCGTTGTAACAGTGGTTTTTTTTAGATCTTGTAAGCGTATTTCTCGAGTGGTTGGGTCAGAGACAATGGTGCAAATTCTTTTAGCTAAATTAAAGGGGATATTTATCTTGGTGTGTTTTGGGTGGCATGAGCTAAAAAGGAGGTATTGTTGTGAGTCTGTAGGTTTGTGGTAGATGTCGGTTGTGATTTGGTTATTAGGTGTTTTTATAATTAAGAGATCAAGAAAAGGGAGATGATGTTTGCTGAATTCCATAGTGAATTGAATGCTGGGATGTATGTTATTAAGTATGGATTTGAATTCTAGAAGTTTTTCATAGGGTTCCTTCCATATGATGAAACAATCATCCAAATATCTTTTCCAGTTATCCATTAAAAAGATGTGGAAAAGGTGTCCAAATTTCTGGCGTGAGGTTTCATATAGTGTTAATTCAACCTAACAAAACTCTCAACTCTCATGCATCCTTATTTTTCCTACCAGTTTATACATGAACTACTATTGAACTACAAAAGCTCAAAGACAATATAATGTAAGGGTATATTTATTTTATTTATATATTATTGTTTTATATATTATTTTCTTCATTTTGTACTTCTTTGTAAAAAAACATTTTCATTCTCTTTCTTCTTGATAATTTGCTTTTCGCAATGAAAACCGGTTAGAAGAAATCTTTATTAAAATATGCTTCCAGTTTAGCATTCTGACTTTTTTTCATTTTCCTATTATTTCTCCACGTGCGGTTAACACAACCTCACTATTTACTAACCTATATATATATATATATATATATATATATATATATATATATATAGACACGAGAGGGTAACCAAAAGTAGCCGGAAACGTTATCTGTGGAACAAGCCCATTGTAGTTTAGGTTTTCGCCGCTAGAAGCCACTTGATACGACTCTCAGACATCAGTCTGCCGACCGGCGTCGTCGTATGGCGTCGTACTGCCATGTGGTGCGTCTTTGTTTTACATTGCTTTTCCCCTGTTCGTTGATTTTTATGATGGCTGAAACGAAGGAACAGCGCGCTTCCGTGAAATTTTGTTTTCTGCTTGGGAAATCAGCGGCCGAAATAGTTGTCATGCTTCAAACAACTTACAAGTGTCGAAGTGCATCCCTTGACCAAGTTTGCATACATGAGGATGATAACATAAGACTTGGAAGGCAGAGACAAAATTGATCCCCAAATGCAAAACATCAAACATGGCAAAAAACTACCGGCCAATTCCATGCCAGAATTTAATGTATAACATATGTACAGTATGCTTAAACCTCTTCTTCCAGGACCATTATGAAACCTATAACATCATCACAGGAGAGCAAGCAGTTGGGAAGAAGAGAGTCTGGGGATGTGCCGAGCAATTGTTAATCAACAGAACTGTGCTGTCAGATGTGCGAGAGCATAGGAGGAGCCTAGTTTCAATGTGACTAGACTACAATAAAGCCTTTGACTCTGTTCCCCACTCATGGATGCTAGAAGTCCTTTAACCTATTAAAGTTCCAGTGAACGTAGTTAAAGTCATAGCTAACCTGACTTCATCGTGGGCCACCATCTTGAAATTAAACAGAAATTAATTATCACTGACAGAATACAGTATCGCAAAAAAGTATATTCCAAGGAGACAGCCTCTCTGCGATGTTGTTTGTACTTTCTGTAAAACCCTTGTCATTCATGTTAAGGAAGTCTGAAGGATATCTCACTGGTTCACAAGGAAACAGGAATACCAAAATTACACACCGTTTCTTTGTAGATGACTTGAAACTTTATGCAAAGAATATGCACGAGATGGAAAAAAGCTTTGACCTAGTTATAACCTTCTCAAAGGATGTAAGGTTGGAGTTTGGTCAGGATAAATGTTATATGGTTGTTGAAAAAAGGGAAAACTGTAAACCAGTCTAACATCTCCATCAATGACTTGACTGCTTCCCCTATATCTGACGAGGAATGTCACGGGTATGTACAATGGCACCTGTAACAAAATACGTGTCACAAAAGAATATTACAGCGGAATAAAGAAAATTTAGACTTTAGCACTCTCTGCATCCAATAAAACAGTGGCCCACAATGTGTTTGCAGTACAAGTGCTTATACCAACATTTGGGCTGCTTGATTGGACGCTTGATGAGATCTGGGCCATTGATGTGAAAACCCGTAAAATACTAACAAGCACACATAATTTCCATATAAACAGTGACGTAGACCTCCCCTACCTAAAACGAAAACAAGGTGCCAGAGGTTAAACACCGATCCAAAATGCCTTGGAATGTCGTATCATATCCCTTCGACAATATCTTTTAATCACCAAGTGTCGAAGTGCATCCCTTGACCAAGTTTGCATACATGAGGCTGATAACATCATAAGACTTGGAAGGCAGCTTCTTGAGCAATATTCCTTATATGATAACCTTAAATGCATGCCCCAAAAAGTCGCACGACTACACCGCAACGCATCATCAGATGAAAGGAAAAGCATATATGAGCAGAAGACTATGCATGAATATGTTAGAAGAAAGCTCCGAGATGATAGTAACGTTAATCATCAAAGCACTCTATCATAGACCGTTAACCGGATTACTACCTCCTACTTTGAAGGGTATGCGTTTGCAATCCAGGAACAGGGAATATCAACCAAATACCTGACGCACAAAGGGGATAGATATGCAGGAAAAGCAATAAATTTTGACAACCGATGCAGACTTTGTGGAGTTCACACCAAAGATATCACCCACATCATAAGCAGTTTTTCAAAAATGTCATGACGGTATTATCTACCGATGAGACATGACGTTGCAGCTAGGAAACTCTTCAACGAAATCCGTCGGAAGGATAATCCCGAGGACAAACAAATAAGAACCCACAGTATGGTAGAAGCCATAGCCATTCATAATAAAAAGGAGTACTGGTGGAAAGTCCCAGTGAAAACCTCAATAACATGTAAGCACAACATACATGATATAATGGTTTGGGATAGGGAAGAGAAACTGTGTAGCCATAGCCATTCATAATAAAAAGGAGTACTGGTGGAAAGTCCCAGTGAAAACCTCAATAACATGTAAGCACAACATACATGATATAATGATTTGGGATAGGGAAGAGAAACTGTGTAGAGTTGCCCAGCGGATGTTAACATAAAGCTGAAGATTAGTGAAAAAGAGAACACCTATGCTGAACTATTGAGAAATCTGCAGTTACTCTATCCAGATTACAAGCTCAGATTTATACCTGTAATTATTGGGATCTTGGGATATGTAGCACACTGCCTAAATGCCAATCTTGAGAAATTAGGCTTCTCAGAACTAGAAAGGAGAAAGCTGGTTCGAAGACTACAAATCCAATCCATCACTGGAACTGTAAAAATCTGTAAAACTTTTCAGAAGTTTATCATTTAAGTATATATGAACATGTCTAGACATACATACATACATACATACATACATACATACATACATACATACATACATACATACATACGTGAGAAGAAATCGCCGAATCACCATCCGTGAGTTATCAGAGGATGTGCAGATCAGTTATGGCTCAGTTCAGTCCATTATCACCGAAGATTTGAGTATGAGACGCGTGTCTGCCAAGTTTGTGCCAAAATAGCTTTCATCTGACCAAAAAGACATTCGGGTTTCAGTCGCAAAAGATCTCCTTAATTGTGTCGAGAATGATGAAAACCTTTTGAAAACTTTGCCTAGGCCTTTGAGCAGGTATCACCAAGCTTTTGACAAAATTTGATGCAGATTCATGGCGCAATTTTCTGTCATGGTCAATGTGACGATCACACGCTACGAACCTTTCTTCCAAGCACTGCTGTAAACAGGGGAAGGGAAATAGAACGTTAAAACTTAGTGTGCATGCACAGCAGAGTTCAAGGTCAATCTTTGTCGAGCGGCTTGACTCTGCGTGCTTTAGCTTCGTTACTATAGCAACAGTCCGGATACTTATTGATCAGACCACGTATCTTATCTTGGCTAGTATTGAGACCATTTCAACTAGGTTAGATCAGTATTACGAAAAGGCATTTTACTTTTGTTTCATTAACATCCAATCATTTAAGGCATTCTTACATATGTATATCCATGTTTGAGTAAATCAAAAGATGAAGCGCATAGATGTAAAAAGAAAGAAACAAAGGAAGAAAGAAAAGGAGAAAGGAGGGAAGAAACGAGCTTGGGGGAGAATGAACCATATAATTACTTATCCCAACCAAAAGTTAAATTCCTGTCAGCTCCTATAATTAGGTGCGCTGAACTGTTCGGAATTCAAATTAAGGAAATGTGACTTCATTAATTCTTCACTAAATATGTTAATTGTGATTCAATGCTCGGAATGACGTCAACGGAGTAGCGAGTATTGAAGAGGTTGAACTGATGTGATGACAAAAGACAAATGATCACGAACTCATCTCGTGTTTGTAATATTAAAACCACATGTCAGCACTTTTTTTTTATTGCCTTAAATATAGATACCACTAATATCAGTTCAAAATAACAACACCGTCAACAAAAACAAAATGGCATTAATTAAACATTTTTATCTGACATTCATTCATGTTAGTTTTTCTATGTAATATATACTTACCGCCAGGTGATAAGTGCGTTAAGTCTAAATATGGAAGCTATTTATGCTACGAGGCTTTCGCCACGCATGCCTGCATTAAATGTAAGCTAGTTATTATTAAAGTGCAGTTTTCATTAAATGTCAACTGTTAAAGATTACTGTACAAGGTACCAAACACGTAGTGATCTACTTACAATCTCTAGCGGGTTTTTTTTTAGGCATATATTTACTGTTACACTTTTACATTTATATTTTCCTAGTGCCTGGAAAATTATATTGTGTAACACGATTTTTGTCTTTGGGTAGCAACTATCATTCCCTATTTGCTTACCCCTAGAAAATATGAAAAATGGTTAATATTTCCTCCAAACTTTGCTTTTCTTACATTTATTCAAACCGCAAAGGATTCCTCTCGATATATGACTATGATGCATCCTCAGTGACGAATACCCTCCGGTCCCTTGAGAGCTAAACGAGAGCAGCTACTTTATGATATATTCTTTGAGTCTATAAAGCCGCTTTACTTCACAGTATAGATTATAATCCTCTTAAGCCGTGAAACTAAACCAACTCATCAAAAGATGAACTTATCATAAATATCTTAATTTTGGACACGGTGAAAAATTTGTTGAAGCGTATGTTAGCCGATGGAGAACATGTTCAACGGCGTGCTTGTTATCTTATCATCATTACTATTTTCATTAGTTATGTTTATGATGTTTATGAGACAGCAAGACAAAACATTCTTAATTCCTTGAAATAATATATCTTTCCTTTCGGAGTTATTGAAAAGTGCTGCTATGTTTCGGCTTGCTTTCTCCAACTCAGAGACAAATTTCAATTAATCAAGAATTTTTTATGCTCAATGATTTTTTAATATACCCCAAGACTGATGTATTTAACTCAAACAAATTTGTAAGAGACAGTTCCTTTTTTTTCTTTTTGATCGTCAATAGCGATAGAACTTTCGTGGAAGTTATCGATTTGTCAAGAAGAAAGACAGCCCCTATGATGCTTTTCAGGGTCTCCGAGACCAGTCAAAGTTATCTTCAATCGAACCCTGAATTCGGATGCTTGCAACAGAATGGACCACCCCGCTAAATGCACCCAAGTCCCAGAAAATGGCGTTACACCGGGTGTCGAATTACGTCTGCCACTTAAATAGAGTGATTCTAATCCAGAACTCAGAGATTCCAAGTAAGACAAACTGTCCAACACACTAACGATTCTGTCAGTCCACTAGATCTCGGAAGGATGTTAGGCAAGGTTGACCTGAGTAGAATTTGAACTCAGAAGGCGAGGAGCCAGAATAAGCTCTGCATAGTATTTCATCTGACCCTCTAACAACTCTGCCAGTTGGTCGCTTCATTTGCACAGAGCCTCATTTTGGATGGGACTTTTCTTACTGCATGTTTCATGCCAGTCTAGTAGCCTGTTGCCAAGTTATAGCAATTACATTAATGTTCCAGCTCAATCAGTTACAATATCTGCAGTTTCAGTGTAAGCAAATAAATAAATGATAGAAAACAAACATCGATAATGTATCCTTTTGTATTCCATTTTCTTTTTATTTTCTCCTCTTATCGAATGCTACGTAAAGCAGATTATACAATCCATGGCGACGAGGCTCGCTGTTTTAATTTGCCTAGGTGATAGATGGGAAGTTGTAAGCAATGTGATAATTAATTAGATGAAGAGTGCGAGGGCATTCTCATGAAAGAAGAGAGCCGAGTTGGATAATGCAGAGTCCCTGCAGTTGTATCTAAGTTCGGGACGGATAAATTAATGACTTGACATTCTGAGAGTTTAGTGTCTAATTTAATGAACCAGCAAGTGATATAAATATACTGAATGGTGAACTGTATGGGATGAGTAAATATATATATTTTTTACACATTCACACATACGAATACAATTTTGTCTAATGATATAATAATGATAATAATAAATCTTTCTACTATAGACACAAATTCTAAAATTAATGGGACGGGGCAAGGCACAACGGTCAGGAAGTAATATATAACGGAGGTGATATATGAATTCACTACCACTGCCAACCCTTTCAGAGACAACTTTTTCTCGGATTGTTTCTGGGTGAGATTGGCTACCTTGCTCGTCACCTTGTCCCAGTTCTTTTTCATTTGAAGATCTGGACCAAACCAGACCCCGTACAATTTAACTGGTCACTGCAGTTGTTATCGGTCTTTTGCAATTCTCTACCTCCCTTGCCGAAAGTCGTGGCACGTTGTCGAGGTAGATACTGAAGTCCATCCTGCATTCTGGAGTGTGTACTTTTTAATATATTTTGATAAGTTCTTGATGCTTCTGTCTATGGCTGAGTAACTGGTGATGCCTTGAGAGTGCTGTTCATGCTGGTCGGAATTGCTATGTGTTTTTGTGTGTGTGTGTGTGTGTGTGTGTGTGTGTGTGTGTGTGTGTGTGTGTGTGTGTGTGAAATTAGCGATTCAGTAAAAAGAGATCGATAGACTAAGTGCCAGATTTATAAATAAGTTCTGGGCTCGTCGATCTGTCTGACTAAACCCTTCAATACCAGCCAAGCATTTCATCGAGAAATTGTCGACAAATGCACAGATCAGCATTGGTTCCAAAAATGTTATAATGCGAACGCAAAGAGGAAGGCTGGAGACGACTTTCTGCCATTAACAGTGACCAAATTAGAGCCATTATTTATGTGAGCGCAACTGAAATAGCTTGAGAATTTGTTGAAGAACTAAACGTTGACCATTAAAGTGGTTGTTTGATATTTGCAGCGCATTAGAAATATCTTGACTAAAAGTTGTCACGTGCGCTGCGCGAAAATACAAAAGAAAATATATAATAACCTCTATTATGAAGTTTGTACTGTGCGTTCTATGCCATACAAAACAAAAATCCATTTCTGTATTACATTGTGTCATGTGATAAAAAATGAATGTACGACTACAATGACGTTCGGCACCGAGAAACACCGAAGCATGTTCCAAAACCGAAGTTGCATTAAAAAAAGATTATGGTCGCTGTTTTGTAATCAGCAAGTGGAATCCTTCACTACTATTTGTAGAAACTTAGGCAAAATCAACACAGCAGAGAAATCAACTAATCAACAAAATGCAATGCTTCGTCCAATAGTGGCCAATCAAAACAGACCGATTCTTCTCCCTGACATGCAAGAACGCATCCACAAACCATACAGCAAAAATTGAATGCTATGGGCTACAAAACTCCATCTTATCCAGCTCACTCCCCAGACCTTTCTCCGACTGATTACCACTTTTTCATCTCGGTAGTTTCATGCAAAAGGTTTTCTACAACCAAGTTGCATCTCAAAATGCCTTCAAAGAATTCATCACTCCCAGAACACCAGAATTCTATGTTACCGGTGTAGATTTGTTTCTTGTTGGTGAAAATGTGTAGATTCAAATGGTTATTATATCAATTATTAAGGTGGCGAGCTAGTCAGACAGGATGTTGCTTGACAGGATTTCTTCCAGCTCTTTACGTTCTGAGCTCAAGTTACGAAGATCAACTTTCGTAGTAGATAAAATAACTACCAGTTGAACACCGGGGACGATGTAATCGACTTACCTCTCCCTTAAAATTACTGGTCTTGTGCCAAAATTTGAAATCATTATTTCAATTAATAAATTTTTAAGAATTTTTATGGTTACAGCCTTAATTATTTTTGCACTTACCTGAATTAGCTTTCTAGGAAAGTTATATCACATACCAAAAAGCAAATAAATTAAGCAACTCTGTTAAAAAGAAAAAAAGGAGACAAACCCTATGGCATTATCACAAAACTGAAACCAATCAGAATAATAGAATTGATGAGCTAACATTTTACGTTTATTTTTGCAAATTACATCTTTAGTGTGTGACTTATATATAAAAGCCTCTAAGCCATGGTATTTGGCAAAGTTATTTATCTAGCTTTTAGGGATTAGAGAAAGTTTCTAAGGCATTTTAAAAATCTTGTTTCGCATGGAGTTCACCGTTCACTTGTTCACTGTTACACGCAACAGTGTGTATTTGTCGTTAAGTATATACATTAATGTCTTAAGCTTGTTTTTTTTTTAACATTCATTTAGATAGATTTGTAAATCTGTACATTGAAACAGGGTTGTTTAGAGTTCAATATCTTCTTTAACACTATAATACCACAAAGTGATATTAAGTCTATTTTCATGACAGATCATCACTGATTGTCATTGTCATAGACACATTACCGTGATTGTTGCAGGATTTAAACTTTGGCATCTTTACCAGTCAGTCACCATGTCATCCAAATATAATTTCTTTACTATTTTCACTAAATGGCCGGACATTTCCTCAAAAGCAACAAATAGTTAATTAATTATAATTAATTAAGCAATAGACAGCATTCATTTTCTGCTGTATCTCTTGTGTGATACAAGGTAAACTGTTATTTGTAATATATTGGAGCCATCGCTGTATTGTGGCAATTATAAACCGCCAAGGTTAGTTTTTGCCTTTCATCCTATCGGGGTCGATGATATAAAGTACTAATCCTGGACAGTAGGTTGGTGCAATTGTTAAAGTGTCAGATAAGATACCTTGTAGCGTTCGTTCCGGCCATTTACGTTTTATGTTCTATGGTAGCAGTCTTAATCCATCAACCAGATTAACACTACCATCTGCTCTTTCAAGGAATTCACTCTGTTGCAAGCGTCTCGGTCAGATTCCCGTTCAGGAATAACTTGCTTTCTTCCCTCCAGCTTTGGAAACCTTCAAGACAAGGGTAATAAGGGACGCCCCTCTCTCCCAAACTAAGCAAAAAAAAAAAAAAAGATAAGGAAAAAACACTGAAGCTAATAAGATATAACAGCGATCTAGCGATTGTTGAACTCTTTCAATATTTGCTCTCGAGATTTATAAGCACTAACTTTGTCTCGTGCATCGCTAGAATATTTTCTTACAAAGAACTAACTAGGTCATATGGTTTATGATCGTATCATGGAGAGTACAGATGGCCGAAGGGATAGATTAGATGACAAACAGCAGACAAATTGCCAGTACTTCGTATATTTTGGTGTGTTTCATGGCGTCCATCATGTTGTTAGCATTGAGGTTGAGTCACTGGTTTAATAATAGCTTATTCTTTCAAACCAATCCCAAATGTTACGAGTGCTCCTCTTTCTCTTCCTTATTAATATTCAGTTGTGTCTGGTCATGACAGCTGATTATTAATAATGATTTCAAACTTTGGCACAAGGCCAGCAAGTTCGGAGCAGGGGTAAGTCGATTACATCGACTCCGGTGGTACTTATTTTATCGACACCGAAAGGATGAAAGGCAAAGTCGATCTCAGCGGAATTTGAACTCACAAGGTGAAGACGGACGAAATGCCGCTAAAAATTGGCTCAGTCTACCTGATTGTAAACAGATACTGCAGCCTCGATGATTATAGGCAGTGCTCTTCCTCTTCATTAATTAGTTCCTAATTTAGGCGCAAGGTTAGCAATTTGAGGGGAGGGATCTCTCCGACTGTATTGATGCCCCAACAAATTCTACTAATCTACCGCCCTCTTCTTCTTCATTAATAAAAATCTATTATCTGTTCATGACATTCGGCTATCAAATAATTCAGTCCAAGTAACTGTAAATAGATATCCAGGGTAAGAACAGCTTGCTACTGTAAGCAGCGTAAATACACGTGAAAAGTGTTGTTAATATGGATGAGGATTGACCGGTGAAAAACAACTGGCGTGTAACCTTCCTAGAATAACAATGCGAACACCAATTTTCCAGTTCTCAAGTGATAAGATCTCAACCAACAAGTAAACGGAACTCTCAGGAGCTGATGGTGCATTACGACGTACACTCATACAAGTGCTCTTTATATGAGCCTCAATTACATATATATATAACATATATACGTACGTAAACGCTTTGTGTTTCCTAAGTAAGCATGCAAAAACTGTCGATATCACTTATTGAGATAGGTTAGCTAGTCGAGAATAAATAAATAAATAAATAAATAAATAAATAAATAAGTAAATAATTATCGGAGTGCGGTCATCAAAAAAGTTTTATGCTTATGAAGAATGCTTTGAATCGGAATAAGTAGGAAATTGATATGTGGATAAATTCAATGATAAATTTTCATTCTTCCAACATTTACCATGTTCGTTAGCAATACACTAACACCAGCAACACCACGACCACAACTATCATCACTACCCCACCACTACTACCACCATTATTGTTAAAACATTCAATGTCTGTCAACTTGGTTTTTGAATATTTTAATACTTCCGGTGTTAATTTGTCTACCATTTTTTATTAATCTAAAACGAGGGAATATATCATTACTGTTGATATTACATACATATATACATACACATATGTATATTCATACATATACATACACACGCGCGCACACACACACATATATTCGTTTTCATGAGTGTTTTATCTTAAAAACTACATTCCTCTTTCCCTTCTTTTTGGCCTCACACTCGTGCCCGTTGCAAGCTTCTCGTTTCTACTCCTTCCTCACACATACAATACAATTACACTTATACACCTTCCTCCCATACATCCACTAACCCATGCCACTTCACTCTCATATTTGCACACCTCTACGCATTTACACATGCTCCAAAAAAAAAACTACATCGGTAAAATTCCCCTAGAGATTATCTCAATCTATATACACTGATATAGTCTTAATCTCCTCCGCCTTTCCTAACTCCACCAGATGGAATTGCAGTCCTACCTGGCACCTACCTAACTTCTTTTTTGTTTGGTTCATTGCCTTCTGTATATATACGGTAGAATCTAACGAAGGACTAATTTCAACAATGACCTGAGGAGGCGCATTTTACACTTTGGATGGATGATAGTGATTACACATCTCACCAATGTACTACAAATGTTAAAATATGTCGAAACAATAGTAGCGTTTTTAAATAATGAAGGTCGTTCATTCCATTTTCTATTATATATCTATTTATATAAACTCTTCGGATACTATGGAATTCCTGATAAATATCCAGTAGCAAGAGTATTTCCACTGTAAGATGACATCAGGTAACCAATAACTGTGGACGAGCTTTGCATAGCATACTATAAGGTTTTTACCCGAATCTTACTTAACTATGTATATACATGTGTGTGTGTGTGTGTGTGTGTGTGTGTGTGTGTGTGTGTGTGTGTGTGTGTGTGTGTTTGCGTGTGCATGTGTGTGGGTCTGCATACATTCATATACATGAATGTTTGTGTTGTGTGTACGTACACACACACTGAAGTTAAATATTTAAATGGTTTTCTCTCTCTTTCTCCCCCTCTCCCTCTCTCACACACAACACACTCATGCACGCACATGCACACACATATATACAGAGGCTCGCACAACGATGCACAGTTAAATTAATTAGTTTCTAAATATAAATAGATTACGTATTGATGAAATGGATGAAATGGCAATGTAACGAGAGAACAGGGCGGCGAGCAGGCAGAACCGTTAGCATGCCGGGCAAAATGCTCAGCGGCATTTCTTCCGTCTCTACGTTCTGAGTTCAAATGCCGCCGTGGTCGACTTTGCCTTTCATCCTTTCGGGGTCGATAAAATAACTACCAGTTGAACGCTGGGGTTGATGTAATCGATTTAACCCTTCTCCTGAAATTGCTGGCCTTATGCTATAATTTGAAATCAACATAACTAGAAAACGCTGCAAATACTACAAACGCTACAAATCCCAAGGACTCTTAACTCAAAAAGTCTTGTCCCTTTGTTAGCGACTGGCTTGAACTCCACAAAGAAGAACTTAACCAAAACTTAAAGAAGACATTTTCATACATTATACAAACTTGTGATTTCACGAACAAAATGGGAACACTCGATAGGTTGTGTAGAGTGAATATATGATGACATAAAGATAAATATTACTGATTTTCCATGGCTAACTTACATACTAGATAAACCATTCTTCAGATGGATGTGATTACGATGATGATTTTCCTCTCAAATGACGATTTCATTTAAATGTTATTTATCTGTGAGCAATGGATTGTTAATTTCCGTTTAGCCAGAAAGAAAGAAAGGAATATAGGAAAGATATAAAAGACACAAAAGAACGAAAGAAAGATAAAAGGAAAGAAAGGAAAGATGTACCACATATGCTTATAGCTTTGTCTTACAGTAGGGCAGCACTGTGGTAAGCTGTCATCCACGTTAAACTAGTACACGGAAATAAATGGTGGTGAGGTAGTCTTTGAAATGTTGAAAAAAGTGTTAGTAAGAGAAAACAGGCGATAGTTCTAAAAGTTTGAGAAGCACTGCTCTCTAAGGAACTTGAAAAGCAAAGAACTGTAATATCTTTTAAAAATTTAGAATCCACAATAGTATTTTAAGGGCCCATGAAAACATTTTGCTTTAAATATATATATTGGTATGTATTGCAAGAAAAATTTAGGTTTCTTTCTCTAACATTTTACATAGTTCATCCTACACAAGTTAATGTGTGAAAAACTAAATAAGAATTTTGAAAGAAGTTTCTATAAAACTAGTTTTGAAATAGTGAATGGCTAGAGAGATCCACCAGAATGAAATAGTAATCGAAAGGGTCGGTCCATAAATAAGAAATGGTTGAGAAGCCTTGCTTTAACCTTTAACATAAGTGTCAAAGGGTGAACTAGGAATCGAAACAGTTACCGATTTGATTCCACCAAGATTTAAGTATTAACCTAACGTATTTATTGGAACCCGCTAGAATGATTAAACTTTTTTTATCGTTACAAATTGTTGGTTTTAATGAGGTTCACCTTAGCAAAACTGAAGCACAACATTCGCAGAAAAAAAAAAGCAAAATGTATTTTCGTTATAATTAATTATCTCATATATAATTAATTATTTTATTAGAAAAGATGGTTGGACGAAGAAAAGAAACTCTATTTTTAATCTGATCTTTTTTAATCTGATGCCACCTATTGCATCACTGGGCTGAATAAATGTAATTAAAAGAAAATTAATTTAAACTAGTACGTGAGCAAAGGGAAAGGGAATGAAAATTGGTTACATTCTGGGTTTTCTTTTCTATTCTCTGTGTTTGGTGAAACTGTTTATATTAATCTCCGGTGTTTAGTCTCGAACTGACAGCGTTCCTTCGTTTTCCTAGTCTTTAAACTAAAAATTGACGTTTAATGAGTATGTCCGTTAATTTCCGGTCCCTGGCTTTGAGCCTATCACTCGTTCTTTCGTAGACACAGCTTCCGCTTCCATTACACTACTTCTGGTATTTAGTCATATTAGATTAACAGAAGCGAATTTCATTATTACCAGTAATATTGTCATCATTTACGTAGTTGCTGCCATCATCGTTTCGTCATCACCATCATTTCATCATCATCAGCAGCAGTAGCATCGTCATCGTTATCGTCGTCGTCATAAAACTAAAATGATATGTTTCAGCACACGAAGCGAAAATAGAAACTGATTCGCACATTAAGATATCTGTCTGTGGGCCGAATGATAAATGGCTCCTCTCCCATCACCTGTACAACTGTTTGTCGCTTGGAAAGACTTTTCTCAACAGCTCGACGCTTTCTACGTAAATTGACAAGCATCTTTGTAAACTGTTGACTCTATATTGAAATCTTTCCAAGTTCCTCCTGTAAAAATGCATAGATACGACCAATATTATTATTAAGTTCAAATTCCGCCGAGGCTGACTTTGCATTTTATCCTTTCGGAGTTGATAAAATAGGTATCAGTTGAACACTGGGGTTGATGTAATCGACATACCCCTCCCCTAAAACTGCTAGCCTTGTGCCAAAATTTGAAGCCATTATAATAATAATAATAATAATAATAATAATAATAATAATATATAAAGGAATGAGGTAACTCCTCCTGAAGATATAGAGTCAAAATTAAAAGAAGAGTGCCATTGGTATCTAGTGAACGATATTTGGTTCATATAGAAAGTTGAAGACACACAAGATGTCGAAATATCGTTCACAGCGGTGTGCTACGTAACGTGTTCTTTCTCTGATTACTGAGGTGGTGGTAGAAAGATTGTCATATAGTCGCTGCTTTGTAAGGTGTTGCTGCCAAAAATGGCTGAGAACTACACGAAGCATTCTCGTGTATGAACCATCAAGCATCTTTCCAAGTCTTTTGTGCAGTGTCCAGACTGAAGAGTCATAGAAATGTACTGTATAACTAAACTTAATAAATAATAAAATCTACTACCTAATATAGTAAAAAAAAAACATAGTAAATCCAAAATTCCCGAAATGCGAATGATGTTCATATACTTTGAAGGTTATTGTCTATAGAGAAACCCGATGAAAATCATTTTTGCATATTTATTCTATGTATTCTGTTGGTTTTTTCCCCCCACTAATTCTTCCGAAGATGAGACAGCAAAACAACACTATTAATACATTTCCAAAGATGCGTTCATTGTTGCATCCAAATTCCTGGACAAAGTGAGGATGTTGAAACGGAGTAGAAATTATTTCGTTCGACTATACGATGCTGTGGATGAAAGCTGCTCAATGTGGCGCCAAGTAGTAAAAGAACCCGCGGGTATAACCAGGAAGTTAAAGACGACAAGCGAGCAAAGAAGTTACTTACAAAGTTTCGCTTGGAAAAAGTCTCTCCGTTTGCTATGGCAGTACACTGAAGCACAAAAAGTTGCAAAAGGGACGGTAAAACCGTCCAAGGATGTCATAAGAGGACTTTGGGGGTTAAGCTGGACTTTGACTAAATAAAGTATTTTGGCAGACCAATATCTCATAATGTAAATATTCTCTAAATTGATTCCTTAAAATCTATCATCTGAACTAAACAGAATAATACTAAAGTTGGGGTGAAGAATCGAAGAATAATTTTGTTTTGTTTTGTTTTTGCTTATGGAAGATGAAAACTGCATTCTAAAGAATGGTAAATGGTTAGAGATTTCCACACATATCGCCCAGACAACAAAAACGAACACTAAAATAAGCTTAGAAATAACCAAATATTTCGTCTTTGAACAAAAACACACGCACACAAAGACCACCTCTACCTTATAAGATCCAACAAGCACGCACACACACACACATACACATGCACTTTTCTCTCTCTCTCTCTCTCCCCCCCCTCTCTCTCTTTCTCTCTCTCTCTCTCTCTCTCTATCTCTATCTATCTCTCTATCTCTATCTATCTCTGGTTATGTAGATGTGTATGTGTGTCTTATTTTATTCTTTTACTTGTTTCAAACATTGGATTGCGGCCATGCTGAAACAACGTCTTGTGGGTTTAGTAGATTTATCAATCGAAACTAGTATTTATTTTAACTCTGATACTTATTCTATCCGTCTATTTTGCTGAATCGCCAAGTTAGGAGAATGTTAAATTAACCGGTTATCGCTGTTAAGCGAGGGTGGCTCAAGTACAAACACGAACACGCACACTTATATACATACACACACACATACATACATACAAATGTACGACAACCTTCACACATTTTCCGCGTACCAAATTCATAGACATTAGTCGGTCAAAAATTCATGCCTGTATACATACATACATACATACATACATACAAAATAACCTATTGTTGATGTTGAAATTCCAATGAAGGAACCTTGGATCTAGGTTAGAAACCGATTCTTTCTCTATTGGCAAAAAAAAATCTTGAAATAAACTGAATAATGACATACATACATACATACATACATACATACATACACATATGTGTACACACCCACACACACACACACACACACACACATACAAACATACCTACATATGTGTGTGTGCGCGTGTGTATGTGTATGTGTGTGCCTGTCTGAAGAGTGTGACGGCAAAAGAAGAAGTGAAAGGGGAAGAGAGAGAGAGACAGAGAGAGACTGAGTAAAATATACATGACGCTGGCAACCAGCTACATTCATATAGGCGGTGCGTTCAAAAAGTAGCCGACTTTATTTCTCGCCAAAACTAATACTGCGTGAGCAAAATCTTTTGAGTGAGAGGTGACGCCACCCTTCCTGCGCATGCGTAAAAATTTCGCGTCGGTAGTCTGTTTCAGTTCCAGGTTGTTACATCTAGAATACAGGTGTGTCGTGCGCGCTAGTCGGGTTTTAGTTTTCCCCGAATGCATCGAGCAGTGATATTGCATCAAGTTTTGCCAAAAACTAAGTGATACTCGGGATCAAGCTATCCGGAAGATTCAGCAGGCCTTTAGTGATGATGCCCTGGGAAAATTCAGATCAAGGAGTGGTGCAACCGCTTCAAGCATGGCTGTATCTCAGTAGAGAGCGTTGCTTGCTTAGACACGTCACCCACAAGTCGGAACGAGAAGCCGATTAAGGAAGGATCGGCGAATAGTCATGGAAGACCGTCGTGTAACAGTCCAAGAAGTTACTCGCGAAGTGGGAATACGTACAAAATCAGAGCATTCCACTTTAACGGAGGATTTGTGCCTGTAGAAAGTGTCGGCGAAATTCGTTCCCCAGATGCTGCGGGAATAGCAGAAGCAACTCTGCGTGGAATTCGCTCAGGACATGCTGGACTGTGCAAACCATGATCCAAATTTCATGAAATCCATTAACACTGGTGACGAGACATGCTTTTGTAGTTTCTACTCGATGCGTTCTGTAATTTTACGTGAAAACGAAAGTCCGACAAGTTCGTACTACACGTCTGTGCTTTAGGCGTAACAACTGAGAACTGATGGGGCCTACTGACGCGAAAATTTTCGCGCATGTGCAGGAAGGATTATGTCACATCTCACCCAAAGGATTTTGCTCACGCGGCATTAGTTTTGGCGGAAAAGAATAAAGTCGGATACTTTTGAACAAAAGGGAGATAAAAAAAAAATAATGATGTGGATTAGATTAATGCAAATAAATAATAACAAAACACACAAAAAACCGGAAAATCTTGGCAAGTTACAAAAGATACAAATCAAAATATAATGTCGTAGTCAAAGAGAAGGAAACATAAAAAAAAAGGAAATTATCACAGAATTAGATTTGATAGAACTCTCTTTAAGTTTGAGAGCGTTTGTGTAGATTATTCCAGGAGAATGGACAGGTAATTGTCAGTGGTTACAAAACCAAAATTTCGGTAGAAATAGAGAAATAATTCTTTCTGATATTTGGCACAAGTCCAAGAGTTTTAAGAGAATGGAATGGTTCTTATTTTATGGAAGCCCAAAAGGACGAATGACAAAGTCGACCTCGAACTCAGAACGTAAAGATGGAAGAAATGCCGCTAAGCATTTTGTCCAGTGTGCTAACGATACTGCTTGGTTGCCAACTTTAATGGTTTCAACTTTTGGCACGAGGCCAGCAATTTTTGGTGAGAGGTAAGTTCGATTACATCGATGCCAAATATTCTATCGACCCTGAAAGGATGAAAGATAAAGTCAACCTCGGCGACATTCGAACTCAGACCGTAAAGCTGGTAGAAATGCCACAAAAGATTTCGTTCGGCGTATTAAAAGCGTACAAAAACATGGCGAATGTAATCCTTTCACATTTCTTATACAGCAGGAATGAAAAGGATTATAAGAGAGTCACCCGTCACCTGCAAACGAGTAAAGTTTGGCAACATGTACCATGTTTTCGTTAGATGTTTTAAGTGGCTGTGTAGTCGCAAGCAGATATAAACTCCTTCTCGGCTCTCCCACCCTTTCACCTAGCAATCCAGATACGATGTGACAGCTAGACAGACAGACAGCGTGCGAGAGACAGAGAGACAAAGACAGACAGACAGAACTGCACAAGCACTCAACTGTTACTTATTTTCAGCCGAGTTGACCGGAGCAACGTGAAATAAAATATATTTACGGACACTGATGGTCCAGAACGTCTTATAACCCGCACTAATGTTAGAATAGAAACTTCAAATTACCGCGGCTGCCAGACTAGTTTACTGATACTTTGCGCAGATTGGTACCTTGCGCAGTAGAGTATTAATAATTTTTCATCATTTATACAAATGTACAGGTAAATACATCCTCTGCATCGGAAAAATCAGTTATCTGGAAATGTTTTGGAACCAAAAGTTCCGGAAAATTAATGTTGTACATGTACCTTGCTGAAAAAGACCCAATGCGCCGCCTTATCCAGGAATACTAATCCTAGTGGTTAGTATTCGGCTATGAGCCGAATACTAACCACTAGGCCAACGTCTTTACGAAAAGGATAGCAGAGTAATCAGAAAAGAATTACAGTGACTTTGTAACTTCGATCTAAAAATAGAAACAAGAAACTCCGTCAAGAGTATAGCTTACTCGAGAAACATTAAATTATTTAGACATGAGACGGGACTGAGCTATATGCAAACACCACTAAATCAGAACAGAAAATAAATTGTCTAAATCTTCACTAAAATCTATCACTAAAAGTAAACCAGAATCCGTTAGAAGATATGTGGGAGCTGACAGAGAAATAAATAATAATCAACATTAGGAAGGATTAGCAAAACTGATCCAACGATACCTTTTGGTTAGAACATTGCAACAGAAAAAAATGTCGTATGAGGCGATGAGTGGGCACGAGTCAGAGAAGGTAAACTAGAAAGCTATGTTATCTAAACTTGTTATACGTAAAGAATTTAAATCTAACTAAACTGGAACAATATCCAAATGTGAGCTGTAAAATTAAATTACAAAGTGGAATCCTTGAAATGAGTACGGAAATCGATGGAAGATGTTAGCATCTTTGTGTCACCCACTCCCCTACGAATAAAAACAAAATTACGTTTTTAAGTAAATAGACACATGAATAGAGTAAGAGATTTGCAATATTTAAGAAAAGGGGAAGAGGAATATAAAAAAAGGGGGAAACAAAATCGAACTAAATTCAGTGACATAATAGATTTTAGTGAAATAGAAGAGATTTTGGAGATTCCGAGAATAAACGATAAAATCGAAGTGGTTTAACGAGAAAAGTAGAGGGGAAAACAGGGAGAACGACTGCAAAATAATGTGTACACATATATGCGCGTGTGAAGACAAGTTTATCTTGACGTACGCAAATGCAGGCAATGTGGTAGCTACACACGCACACACACACACACACACACACATACATATATACATATATATATATATATATATATATATATATATATATATATATATATATATATATATATATATATATATATATATATACACACACATACATAACTACATGTATACATAGATGCAAGCATGCTTGTGTGGGGGCACAAAAGATACAGCATGACTTCATATACATGTAAACGAAATTCAGTCAAATGATCATGCCACTCGCGCACATGCATTAATACACAATGTATACATATATACATGTGTGTGTGTGTGTGTATGTGGTTGCTTGTGTGTGTGTGGTTGCGTGTGTGTGTGTGAATGTGTGTGAAGGTGTGTGAAGGTGTGTGTGTATGTATCTGTGTATATTATACATACACATGTGTGTATATATATGTGTTAATGTATATATATATATATATACATGGAAGTATATACCCCATACATACACTAATACATAGACACAAACATACATACATAATACATAATACATATACACACACATACATACACACACACACACATACATACATACATACATACATACATACATACAAACATACATACAAACATACATATATAACCGCTTCCACACACACACATATACATTTCATGAAATCAACAGAAGTGATAGGAACGCAATATGTTTCTGATAAAGTAGCAAGAGAAAACACCAACTTAAACAAAATAATCACAAGAATATCAGCAGCATTAACAACAACAATGATACAAAAAAAAAACAAGAATAATATCAACAACAACAATAACAAAAGCAATAATAATAATACTAATACTAAGAAGGATAATCAAATGAAATATAAGGAAGAATATCAAGGGGAGAAATATTAAAAGACCGAAAGAAAGAAAGAATGACAGCGAGAAAGAGAAATAAAATCATGAAAAAAAAAAAAAAGAAATAGTACGAAGAGGGGAAAGTTTATATTTATTTATTTATTTATTTATTTACTTATTTATTTGTAATGGGTGTTTGAGTTGACAATTGTAAGAAGAAAACAAAAAAAGAAAAAGAAAAAAAACAGAAAGTCTTCAAAGAAAGATTTTACTGCTACCGACTTGTCTTGCAAGATGGCGAAAATCTTTTGCTAGGATGGTAATTCTAGTTACTTCTTCACGTTGAATAAGGTAAGGAACCATGCTTATATGTTTATACTCTAGCATTCGCGAGAAGAAAGCATCGTACGCTAGTTCATGCATTTGTGTGTTTGTTTGTGTGTGTATGTGTGTGTGTGTGTTGTGTGCGTGTGTGTGTATATATATATATATATATATATATATATATATATATATATATATATATATATATATATATATATATGTATGTATGTATGTATGTATGCATGTATGTATGTATGTAGATATATATATATATGTATGTATATATGTGTGTGTATACGTACATATATATATATACACATATACATAGATGTACGTTTATGTATATATATGTGTATATATATATTTCCACATATATACATACATATATATACAAATATGTTTATATATATATATATATGTATACATACATACATACATACATACATACATACAAATACACATACTCATTTATGTAAATATGCGTGTACAAAATATATTTGCGTGTGATCACGTGTCTCTATAGATATAGAGACACACAGACACACACATACTTATTGACATGTATATATGCATATGAAATGACATATGCATACATGTACATATATATATATATATATATATATTTAATATTATATACATACATAAGCGTATATTTAAGTGTGCCATTTTCTGAGATACTGTGTATGCGCTGTGTGTGTGTGTAGTGGAAGAATATATACCTATAAAGGTGTGTGTATGTATATATATATATATATATATATATATATATATATATATATATATATATATATATATATATGCACATACATGTATATATTCATGTGCGTGTCAACCAGCGCTCACTGCACATTGATTATGTTTACACAGACTCTATGCATATATTTACACACCTATGTACATACTCATATACTAACAAATACACACCCACTGTCCATTAGTGAGGAAGTAAAAGGAAAATTCACAAAGCATCAATCAGAGCCTATCGATCGATTCGTTTCGAATATCTTTGGCACTCACACACATACACACGCACATACATACATACATGCACACACATACATATGAACGTTTATTCACACAGCCAGTTGTATACTAACACGTGCTTATAAGTATGTGTGTGTGTGTGTGTGCGCGCGAATGTAGCCATGTTTGTGTTTGCATATACAAAGATATTCGCAAACGCCTGTGGATGCTTGCAATCACATAGGCTCTTAAACACTAAATTCAAGAACGCATGCATTACGTTCTCCACACATACAAGCCTTCCTCTACAAACACACATCTCTCACACACTGACACACATAGATACACACACACACACAAACACACAAGCACAGATACACACAAGTACACACACACACACACACACACACACACACAAACTCATACTCTCACGCCCATATTTATTATTCCTATATGTGGACATACGAACTCATGTTACACAACTACATAATCTCAGGTATACTTATTTGCATAACCACACGCATAGGTGTATGTGCTCCACACAACACATATACGAAGAGAAGAAAAGAAAGAAAAAAGGAAGAAGAGGGGCACGCTTCCATTGGAAATACTTGTGATCCGGGTCATAAAATCAATACCATTCAACCTACATGAAAATGAACAAATAAAATGGTGCGTTGGGTTGACAGTGAAGGTGAAGTGTAAGCTCAAACGTTGCAGTGCGTAATCCTGAGCTTCAGGTTTCTGATTTCAAATTCCACCAAAGTCGATGGATTTTCCCTTCAATGCACGAAAATATCCACAAGGCGTTACCTTTTAATGAGGCAAAATATTGTTGCTAAACTTATTGACAGTATTAGTCAGAGGAAGAATTTGTCTGATGGTTATACCAAAGAATTATCAGGACTGGAATGTATCCATTTTTTTTTTTTTTTTAATAGAATAGTAGTTGAAGATTTCAATAAAAAAAAATCGATCTGATGCAAAGATTACAGATTTGATATTATTGTTGGGAAAAGAATCAAGTTATGCAATGTTGCCAGGTCAGCTGCATAGCAGATACAAATGTCTAATCAACTATGATGAAATAAAGCGAAACTTATGGCTCTTGTATTCTGATTAAAAGTGCAAGTATTATCGGAAGTGCACTGGATTCTATATCAATGTATTTGCCGAAAAGCTTAAAATTGCTTTGAATTTTTCCAAAACGAAAAATTTCTTCAAATTCAGAATAAAGTTATTTTTTTATTTTTTAGTCATTAAACTGCGGCTATGCTGGAGCTCTGCCTTGAAGAATTTTTAGTTGAATAAATCAACCGTAGTACTTTTTTTTATAAAGCCAGTACTTATTCTATCGGTTTTTTTGCCGAACCGCTAGGTTACGGGGACCTAAACACACCAAGAGCGGTTGTCAAACGGTGGTAGGGGACAAACACAGGCACATATACGCACACATATGTTTATACATATATACGTATATATGAATACGTAAATATATACATACATATACATACATACAGACAGACAGACACACACACACACACACACACACACGCACACACACACACACACACACACACACACACACACACACACACACACACACACACATATATATATATATATATATATACACACACACACGACGTGTTTCGTTCAGTTTCCGCTTACCAAATCCACTCACAAGGTTTTGGTTGGCCCGAGGTTATAGTAGAAGACACTTGTCCGGGTGTCCCACAGTGGGAATGAACCCGGAACCATATAGTTTGGAATCAAACTTCTTACCACACAACCATGCCTGGGCCTCTGTATATTGTGCATGTATACAACTCGCATCAAAGATTGTGAGGTTGTGTAGTGTAGTTCTTGTGTCTTTAGTTAAATGTGTTTGAATGGTATTAAAACAAGAAAGCCCAACGATTGTATATTCGTTGCTGTAGGAGAAGGCAGCGTTGTCCTATCTATATTGGAGGATGTTTTCGAAATTCCAGTTTAATTATTCAGTCTAGTGCCTATATACTGATGTTTAAAGAGGTGTGTAGAGAGGTATCATCAACCTTGAACAGGATGTTGCTGGGACTAACAGCAAGTAAGTAATTAATGAGTAGAAGAGTGAGTATGGAATGTGCGTGATGAATGTGTCAGTATGGAGTTGGCAGTAAATTGGGTGGAAAACATATTGGTTTTATCTGCAAAAGTGGCACTTAGATGTCCTGTTTACAAATACAAACAGTTCAGAATAAATTATTCAGCTTCTATCCCCACGGAGAGGTTGTGGGGAGACCCTGAAAGTCAAGAAAAGTTGTATCAACGAGTCAATATAATCGGTAGATGGAGGATTTCGAGTTCTGGTAAGTTTGAGACAGCTGCTGGATTTAGAGATCATACAAGTTTATGGGTGAGAAATTTGTATCTCAAAGAGGAATAACATTTTTCATCTTAGCAGTTGATGGTAGGTAGGATCAAGGTTGAACTTACGTCCACTGATATTGGTTTCAAATTTTGACACGCGGCCAAAAATGTCGAGGGCGTAGTTAAATCAATTACTTTTTATCAACCCCGAAAAGTAGAAAAGCAAAGTCGACTTCAGCAGAATTTAAACTAAGAACATAAAGACGGCCGAAATTTAACTAATCCTTTTGCCTGGTGTGCTAACGATTTTGCCAGCACACTGCCTTTTTAATAATCCTTTCTTATCGGCACAAGGGCTGAAATTTGGTGAGAAGAGGCTAGTCGGTTATATCGCTTCCAGTGCTCTACTGGTATTTATTTTATCGAGTCCTAAAGGGAAGAAATGCAAAGTCGACCTCGGCGGAATTTGAACTCAGAACGTAAAGATGTATAAAATGCGGCCAACCATTTCTCCCGGTGTGCTAATGATTCTGCCAGCTTGCCTTCATCTGCAGATATTGATGTGAAAGAGGGTAAATTGTTCAGCAGTTTTATCCTTTACTTTAACGAAATATTTTAATAATTTGGAATATGCGATACAAGAGGAAGAGGAAACTATAATCCTTGGCTGATTTCCGTAATTGATGTTCTAGCTAAACGATTGTGTCCCAGTAGGCATCTTAGAATCCTGAAGGACGGGACACTAATAAAGACCTGGAGAAAATGAGATATGGGTTAGGGATCCTGTCTGATAGTGGGTCTTTTGGAAACATACTAGTATACTCTTTAATCAGTGAGCTTTTTTTAACCACTTAATCTTTAGAAGAGAGAATTAGTTTTATAATCCAGTTTACATAGGAGTTAATAAAAGGTATATCGCTTATGTATATCATGAAAACAGTCGGTTATAGGTTTTAGAAGAATAAGGTCGACAAAATTATCGAGAACAGTATTCAAATTTCATTGAACATTCTTCTACACCCGAACGTCTGGTTTTCCGATGCCATTATCAAATACAGAAAACAATGTGCTGGAGTGATTAGCAGCCTAATTCAACGTCGTTATTTAATTCGAAATCAGTAAGAAGGAAAATGTTTATGGGCAATTATCACGAACCCTACAACCTTATTTTGTTGATTATAAATTTGCATGCGTACCTAACATGTATTTGGTTATGCTACATCTAAACATTTGGTTATGCTACAAAATACTTAAACAAAGTTCTAGAAATTTCCAATTTTCAGACAATAAAAAAGAATATATAATTGTTGGCTTCAAATTTAATCTATCAACGCATCTGTGGTAACAAGTAAGATTTTGTAAATTTTAGCATGGAACTAGGAAGAGCTCTTCATTTCATCTTATAATGATAGTGCTCTGGTTCTTAGAACTATTTTCTTTCTTCAAAAGAAAATATGAAAACACACACATGCAACCTGTATAGACAGACATGTATATACGTACATACATTTGTGTGTGTGTGGGTGTGTGTGGGTGTGTGTGATAACATCTGAAGGCCATTAAAACAGACCGAACTCATAACTAACTCTTCCTATCTTCCCTTCGTACTTTCATCACTGTTTGCGTCGGTTTTATTAACTCTTCTTCCCTTTAATTTTTAATTATCCAACTTTCCTAATAGCTTTTGCGAATTAATTAAAATACGGAAAAATAAAAACTACTTAAAACCTCACGCTGTGTCATTCACAGAACAATTTTATTATTTCAGAAAAGCTTGGCGTTGTATGAAAAGAGCAGTTCTTTTGCGAGAATTTTATGTACGTCCTGTGAAGCTATGCAATATCTCATTGTTTTCGGCGTGGGGAGGGGGGTATTTTGAGCTATACATACAAACTTTTGTTCTCATATATTCTTAATAAGGCCAAATGCCATTTGGCAACATACGTTTATTTATTTGACATTTTCTTGCACGTTGATTTCTTTAAACTTGCCACAAGGCATCAATTTAATAAGAGTATGTTATAAATTATTATATATTTCATACATTTCCCAAAGGCAATATCTCTACAAGGGAAGTTCGATAGTTTCATACAGGAATCGAAACCAGACTTTTCATTTGGCACCTTGAGGAGCGTTAACATTATTTTGTTCTATGAATTGCCTTTAGTTGAAGCACATAAGGTCTTTCTTGTAGGCGAAGAAGAATATAAACTGAAAAGGTATTAAGCCCAGAACAAAATTTGGATAGCGAGTAAGGTTTGCTGGAAGATTATATTATGCGGTAGGCGATCGTATCGGCGTCTTCTGATGTATGTTATGTTGAATCACTTTCTTTTTCTTTTTTCCCTCTCCCTTCTCCTCTTCATTGTTACATACTTCTAATATTGTTGATATCGTGATCAACACTTGAAGTGGGTTTTTTGCTTGTTTTTAAAGACAAATTGATGTTTCTAACATTGCTTGCATATATGTTAACCCCGAGAATATCCATCCCACTACCTCGAAGCTGTTATAATGTGAATCCTCGTCCACATGTATGTTGTCGGCACTGTGATCTTCGTGTCGCCACTATTATGTTGTGTCGGTATTCCGCGTATTATCTTTGACTCGTCTATCGTGCCATCGCTGGTAGCTCCGCAAGATAACTTTGAAACATCTACTTTGATGGTAATTCGAACTCGTATACATCATGTAACTGACACTGACTCCAACTGAGAACTCGTAGAACGACCTTACTACTACTGACCTGTTTCTTTATTGCTCACAAGGGGCCAACAAAGAGGAGACAACACAAGCACATGTGGGGACATATAACAAAATTAAAATAAAATTCAAATAAAATTATAAATATGATAATATGAATGAAAAATGAAATGAGAAAATGGAAATGAGCTGCCTTCCCCACCTCAAGCAGCATCACTTACTTCCTTGGGAGTCCTTTTATCACATCAATACCATATTTCTCCAACAGTTCCTCACATTCTGTATTGTCCGGTATTTGTTTAATGTCTGCATTTATTTTCCACAACTTAACACCCTTTTTGTATTTTTTTACCTCCTCCATCTGTTTTTTTTTCGAAATTAGCACACACATGTGCCACCCTGTTGCGTTCGAATATCCTTCTGTACGGAATCTTGCCGAGTTTCATCTTATTAATTTCTGAATTGGCTCCAAATTGTCATCGTCCTTCAGTATGCAAACGTAATTCACTTCACGGGGACGGGAATTCATTGTACTTTGTTGTGAATGCGTTTCTTTTTTCTTTTTGGCTTGTGTAGGAGGGGGTGGGTGAGTTCGGTATCTGTAGGGAGGAGTGAGTCTCAGAGGGTATGGGTGAGGTGGATTTGGTCTGGGGTTCAACATTACATTGTTCCTTTTTTTCTCTTCCTTTTTCCTTCTGTAATTTTCCATTCTTCTCTTTCCTTTTCTTCCTCTTGCTTCTTTTCCAGCATCCTTTCCGTTGTCTGCTTTTGCAGAGGGCAGTATGCTTTAATGTAGCCTTTTTGGCCACATTTAAAACAACGAGTAGTCCTGCCTTCCACCCACACTTTTAACACCAGATCTCCGATTGACACCGTCTCTGCTAAATTTTCGAATGTCTCCACTGCAGCCTGTACAATCAGATCCAACGTTTGTCCTTTGCAAAGTGAGCCTTCCGTCTTTGTGGCTTGGAGGACAGCTACTTCTTCCTCACTTTCCAGAAGAACAGCTTCCAAGACCCAAGCCACATCAATTTCGGGTGGAGTTCCTTCCACCCTAATTTTTGAAGTCCTTCTTCCCATATACGTGGGTAGAAAGACCACTCTGTCAGATTTTATTGTGTTCACCGCGTTTTCCTTTGCCTTGGCTTCCGTCTTGTAGTGGATTATAATCGTTCCAAATTTATTCCCTCTGGCCAGATACGTAATGTCTGGCCACACTGAGCACAATGCCTTCTCTGTAGTTTCAGCCTCCACACGTTCAACTTTTATTTCCTCCACCGAGTATACCTTGTATGTTACGGTCTTCCTGTCTATTTCGTTCATTGTTTTCTGAGGTGGTTAGGGTTAAGGTTAGGGTTAGGCTTAACGTCACCACCTACTCTAGTTGCCATTTTTTCGTATTTTTCAATATATGAAAGGTCAACTTCCTTTTTCTTTATTTCTCTTACTTCTGCAAAGCTTTTTTTTTTTTCTTTTCTAGGCATTCATCCATCCTGTGAACAGCTTGTACTAATTCCTCATCCGAAGAGGACAATTCGGAACCACTAAGGTCCGAATAGTACTCCATTCCCAACAGGATGGCAGCTACCAGCCAGGCAACATCTACCTCAGGAGGGATCTCTTCTACCCTTACCCTAGAAGCATGCCTTCCCAGACAAATGGGTAGAAGGATCACCTCGTCCGTTTTAAGGGAAGTCACAGCATGCTGCCTAGCCAAAGCTTCCGACGCAAACTGCACCTCCACTGCTGCTACTGCTACTGCTACTGCTGCTTCTGCCGTTACTGCTGTTGGTACTGATGTTGCATACACTAGCGTACTAGAGCATGCCCAGAAAAAGGCCACTCGTCTGATTGCCTTGAAATCACTCACAAAGACATTCAAATCTCTGGCACATAGACGCACTCTCTCCTCTCCCCGACTTTTCTACTGATACTACAATGGCTTCTGCACTTCGGACCTGGTTATTCTCGTTATCCCTAAATCAAGACACTCTAGACTTATCCATATACCCTCATTCTCTCACTACTCATGTTATGCCTACCCTAATAATCCTAACCTTGACACCACAATAACCATTAGATTCAGTCCTTTCTTCAAGGACATCGCTTCTTTGCAACGCCCACTTTGTACATACATTCTGCTATCGTCAACTTGCAACAATTTAAGCAGGGCATCAACGGTAACAATCTCACCATCCTCAAAATAGCTCTGAAGGTCCTTCTTCTGGACCAAACTTATAAAAAATCACCACACATCATATACAATCTGTAATTAGAGCCAAAATTCCAGATCCAATGATACAGCAAGCCAATAACCTTGTTAAACTCTGCTCTGGTCTAATACGTCAGTCACTTTAACATCACCACGTGATCCTTGAGTGCATTTAGAAATTTATACGCATTCAGACCATATATTGAGTTACTCCTTACCCAGATTTTCCCTTGAGACATTCATTTTCAGAAATTCAATCTGGTCCTTAGCTTCATCAATGTCATGACAATGAGGAAACTTGGATATATATTACGGACACTTTACTTAGTCGAACTAACGAAATGTCTTCGGTAGAATGTTATTCCTACATACAGCGACTATTTACGCAGAAACCGACTAGTTCACTTTCCATTAATTACTGCGATAACATCAAGATTAGCAATTTTTGTACTGATTCCGAAACAGCATAGGGTTATAACAAATAACCATCAACACCAATATAATGTATAGAAAGGAAACCGCGTACTGAGAGATTACTCATTCCATTGTTATGCGCATGCTCTGCAGTGTAGTAGCCAACGAGATGTCTACCAATAAAGAACGCTAGTCAGTATCGAACCACCAAACTCTAGGTTCGGTGCTTGGCATACCAGCGACCTAGCCATGCATGCTCTCGTGCTTCCGTTCTATTTTGAAGTCATGAACGATAATGACCGGTTGAATAGAGGGATGAACTATAGCAGCGATGCAATTACTACGATTACTCATCCTCCGATCGAGTGACAACTGAATTGAGTAGAGTTCGACCCAGTGAGTCGATGTTTCTGCAGCTTTGGCCTAGTCATCTTTATTGTTCTTTTGTAGTGCACTAAGTAACAATCCAAACAAAAGATTGCGGCCATATTTGAGAAACAACACCCATTTGTTTAGCACATAAAAGAATCTTTTTCTCTTTATGCTTGCTCATCTGACAGTTTTTAGCTATTACAATTTTATTGTATAAATAATAAATTTAACTAGACAATTTGTCGGTTACGTAAATATACACACATGTTCACATAGATCTCTCACACATACACATTTGCCTGAAAAGTTATACATATCTACATATCTATACATATAACCGTATGTATGCAAACAAACCCATCCTACCATACTAACTACATGCATACAAACACTAAGGTTTGTTGTAAAAACTGATGTGTATATGTCTAAAAATAAATGTATAAGCATTTATGTATGAGAGTGTATTAGTTTAAACGTGTATACGTTAGCGTGTGTAGATGTATATGGGTGTAAAAGTAGTAAGTATAAAGATCAATCGATCGATAATGAACCCCTAGAGAGAAAAAATATAAAATGATATTGACTGAATTCGTCCTTCCCACTAAATGTATACAAATAGATTAGACCTTGCTACACCTCCATCATGACAGCTGATATGGTATGTAGCAGACGATCTCTGTATTGATAGATATATCGTTGATTTAAGCGGCGTTCTGTTAGCAGTGCGGAGCATGCACACACCAGCGGACGCAGTAATTGCTAAGTACGTGGTTTGCTTTCAATAGTTTATATCAGTGTTGCTTACTATTTGTTATAAACCTATGCTGTTTCGGAATCATTACAAGAATTGCTAATCTTGACGTTATTGCAGTAATTTGTGGAAAAACAGAACAAGAGATCGATAGTAGTAGTAGTAGTAGTAGTAGTAGTAGTAGTAGTAGTAGTGGTGGTGGTGGTGGTGGTGGTGGTGGTGGTGGTGGTGATGGTGGTGGTGGTGGTAGTGGTGGTGGTGGTGGTGGTTACGGAAGCGACGGAGGTGCTAGTGATGGTGACGGCGGCAGTGATGGTAGTGGTGTTGGAGAGGAGTAGGGGTTGGTGGGGTGGTGATGCTAGTTGTAGAAAAAGAAGAAGAAGAAGAAGAAGAAGAAGAAGAGGAAGAAGAAGAAAGTGCTCAGGGTTAAGGCATTTATTAATCCTGTCACAAATTGATCTTCTCCCGATTCTCATCGTTAAAAGCCAGTTCCTACTTAAATACATACATAAATATAAATACACAAACATATATTAATATTTGTATATACAAGTATATGTACATACATACATACACACACACACACACACACACACACACACACACACACACACACATAAACACACGTGTAGGGGGTGGGATTATAATACTTATCTAATTGTAAAACAGAGAAAACATTAGCCAGCTTAGATAGAAATTGGAAAATTGCCAGAAAATAAAACAAGCCAAAAAAACACGAAGGAAAAGAAAGCAACCACCTCCATATGATGAAGATGGATCTTATTGGTTGGTTTTGAGAACATTGCAGAAAGTGAAGGAAGCAGAGCAAGAAGTGACACCCATATGGAACAATCCTAAATACCAGCGACTAATTGACCGGGATTAAATTGACGAACACTGATTCGGCTTTTTCCCAAAAGTTGATTCCTCTAATTATTAGCTATTGTATTCAACTGAGTAGAAAATTTCTTTATGACTTTTGTCAGAGATACATCTTCCACAAAATATCTTCATAAATGTCTCTGAGGAGATATTTTAGAAAAAACTACTTGTTCTTCAGTTTATATTTGAAACAAATTATAGTAGTATGACATACAAAGGACATTGTAATCACACAATGTATGGGTTTCTTTCAATAGACTTGTTGCATTTTTTCTTTTATTGAAAATAGCAATAATTTGATAGAATTTTCCGATACAGTTGGGCTAGCATTATGTTGATAAAAAGGTGCGTACCATTGTCCGTTTAGATGTAGAGAGCTGTGTTTGCTTACTACATCTGTGTTGCCCAGCTGTGGGGTTCGTTATGTTGCTTCTAATGTTACGTCAGTTTTCTGTGTGATAGAATATGTTATGTTATCTTACTGGATGATAACTGAGTTGTGTGATGTACAAGAAGTGTACTGCGTGACTTGTGCAAACAGTGTATTGTGAATGGAACTGCGTCTTGCGGAGGATGTCGGTTGCGCCTAGCAGAGCTACTTTTGAACCTGAGTATAGCTTCTATGGGTGGGAGCTGTCAGGTTATTTATCATATTTGATATTCTGTTTATTATTTGTACTGTATTTACTTTCACATACAACATCCTGCATATTTCATATTTCCATTTTAAGACCTTTTCATTCCGATAATTTTTCGACTTCTTTCCGGGTGATATTTTGGTTTGTAGAGTCCAGAGATTCTATTTCCAGTCTTCGAAGATTATATCTAAACAATTCACTTTCATTTCTTAGTGTTTTTGAGAGTGCAGGGTGGTATTTATAAATTACATCTACATTTCTTTGTTGTTCCAGATATTACTTTCATTTTTCGTCTATTTGTTATAAGAAATACGTTCAGCGAATCTTTAATGTTTGTTGGCTAGTGTTTTGTATGTGTTGCGTTTGTAAACCCACAATTGGTGTTTGGCATCACGAGTGTTGCCTGTTATTCGCAATTCCTTAACAGTTGGGAAATGCGTTCAGTGAAATGTTACCCTCACATTCAATACAGAATTATGATGGACATGAGCTCGGGAATTCCTTGAGCGTATTTGATGCACACAGCAAAATTTTCTGTATATTCTTGATTAAGAACAATTCCACGAAGATCCTTGACTATGGACTGCTACCGGAGTAAAGAGATTACTGCCGCTTCTAGATGAGTTCACAAGCGCGACAGTAGGAACTGTTATTGATGCACAGAAAATGACGAAATCGTTTGCCATGAGCTAGCTCAGTGTCCGAAGATTACTGATTTACTGAATTATGAACTATATGGAACAGCTGTCACAGCATGTGGTACAGATCTAGCTGTTAACTAGGTCTGCCTCCTATTTTAACAAGGAAGAGCAGTCTGTTTTCCTTTGGCTGGATAAATAGTTAAAATGATGGACACTTTTGAAAAGTCTAAAGTCGACACTTTTCCCTTCAGTGAAGCCATCAACTTTCTTCAATCATCACTAAAGACAGAGTGTGAAAATTAAGAGAAAGAGGTCCTACCCTCTTTAGAATTTGCTGAAGTGTAGATGAAAATGTGCTGGTTCTAATCTCAATTTCCGTCTATGGCCTCACAACAGAGAGAAACACTAAATTTATGGTTGAAAAGCAGTTTTGATTTCTGTGGCCTATTGGCTTACTATTTTACTCTGAGTGTGAAATAGCGATCACCTTGTGAAATAGTGACATCACCCTCCACACCTATATCTTTTGGGATTGTATATAAAATAGTGGCCTTTAAGTATGAGTTTTGTGACTGTGTATAAAACGGTGGTCCCCAGTATTGCTTAGAATGTGTGTACAAAATTACGATCCTTATATAGATTTTTCCTCCCTGTGTATATAAAGTGGTGAATCCTGGTGTCATTTTAAAGATTTTGCCTTTGTTCATTTTTTCTTTCTCTTTCTGTTAGGATATGGTAGTTCACTGCTGGACAGATCCATCCTCAAGCGTCTTCCATCTCTTTCTGTCCGTTGTTATTCTGCTCTTAGCCAGTCTTGTACCTTCCTTCATCGCCTTCAAATATTCTTCGACAACGACCTCCCTCCCCCCCGCATACACCTCCTTTTTTCTGCTTCTTTTCCTCAATCTCTCTCATGAATCCATTCCATGGTTTTCTTTAACCATCTACTGTTCTCTGCCCTGACTCATGGACATCCATACCTCCATTTTATTTTTATTTCATGAAGTGTATCTCTAACTACTATCTTCCTTCATATCTCTGCACATTTCATTCTATCTTCAACATAATATTCAACATTCTTTAGGCGGCGATCTGGCAGAAACGTTAGCATGCCGGGCGAAATGCTTAGCGGTATTTCGTCTGTCTTTACGTTCTGAGTTCAAATTCCGTCGAGGTCGGCTTTGCCTTTCATCCTTTCGGGGTCGATAAATTAAGTACTAGCTGCGTACTGAGGTTGATCTAATCGACTTGCTCCCTCCCCAAATAGTTCTAGGAGTAGAAAAGAATATTCAACATTCATGAGACGGCGAACTGGTGGAATCTCTAGCACGCCGGGCAAAATACTTAATGACATTTCGTCTGTCTCTACGTTCTTGAGTTCAAATTCCGCCGAGGTCAACTTTGCCTTTCATCCTTTCGGAGGTCGATAAAATAAGTACCAGTTGAGCACTGGGGCCGATGTAATTGACTTAACTCCTCCCCTCAAATTGCCAAAATTTGAAATCAATATTCAACGTTCTTCTTTCCAAGGTGCACTGCATTGTTCTGGATATCTTCTTCGTCTTCAGCTAACCTTCCACGGCTCTTCTTGTCTCTTATTCTACAATTTTTTTTTACTTACTGACCCAATATTTTAAATATTTCCATTTAAACGCCCGGATCTTTTTTAAAACGGGGGCCACATTTTTCATTAATGTTTTACGTAGTGTTTTTGGTACCGAAAGACTTTCAAACTTCGTATACTTATCTATTTTGTGTTATAGAACAGAAAAATATTTTTGTATTCGAATTTATTTCATGTAAAAAAATTGTCTTATTTCGATAATTTCAACCAATCACTGACGTCCATTCAGCCGATATACATTAAGTGCCGATATACATTAAGTGCCGACTACATAAACAAACGATTCTTCGTTTTATTTGCTTTTTTCATTTTAAATTTGCTTTAACCCTAACCCTAACCCTAACTCTAACCCTAACCCTAACTCTAACCCTAACCCTAACTCTAACCCTAACCCTAACCCTAACCCTAGGGTTAGGGTTAGGGTTAGAGTTAGGGTTAGGGTTAGGGTTAATTGTTTCAGAATCGTTTGTTTATGTAGTCGGCGCTTAATGTATATCGGCTGAATGGACGTCAGTGATTGGTTGAAATTACAGAAATACGACAACTTTAACATGGAATAATTTATGGATTTCTTTTTTTTTTAAGAAGACTAAGAGAAAAAGATGTTTTATATGACACATTCTACCAGTGTTCCAAGTTTCAAAGTGTTTCGTTAATGAAAAATGTGGCCCCCGTTTTAAAAAAGATCCAAACGCCCTTCCGGCTAATATATTTTCATCGGAAAAACTCAAAATGTCAATCGAATGGCAAAATTTTTTATGCTTTGTATTTGATTATGTTTCCCGATGAGTAAAATTTGATACCCTTGTTTGTTTGAACATGCATATTCCACAGTGTATCATTTATTTTCAATTATAATGTGAATATTGTTTAAAAAATTTAGCTACTTTGGCCTATCTTGTTTGTAAATATATTTGGTCTTTGAAGGTCTGAACGACCGGAAACGAGATGATTGATGGTTAGTGTTTATTTGTGTTAATTGCGTAGCCTGCACTTGATATTGGTTTCAGGGATAGGGTACAAATCGATAAGTGGTACTTATTTTTCGACCCCGAAAGGATGAAAAGGAAAAATCGACCCCGACGATATTTGAACTCAGAACGATAACTCGGAAGAAATGCCACAGACCATTTTTTCCGGCGCGGTAATGTTTCTGCTAGTTCGCCACCTTATCCTACACGTAATATTATTCTTTTGTTTAATTACTTGACCTGATATTTTTTTCTGCGGTTAAGCATTGATCTTGTACTGGTTAAATTTGGCCTTCCGTTATTTGCCTTTAGTTTAAAGCTTTTTCAACCGTTATTAGTTTTTTTTATATTGACTCACACTTTCTCTAACCATGGCATTTTATTACTCTATTTTATTTTTAGATTTTTATGAGTTTTGCTTTGATTTTTATCGTTTATTTTACTTCTTTTATAGTTTTTTCCTTATTTTTTTTTTTTAATTTGTGTACTTAGCCTCTAGTTGGCACTTTATTTTTTCCTGTTATATTTATATATAAGATAAAATAATGTTTACGTTCTTGTCATATTCTCCTATTTTGCAAATTGTTTTACTTTGCTGGCTTCTAAGTTTTATTCTAAACTCCGTGTCGATACTCCATAATATTTTTGTCTTTTCCAGCCCAACTTCAACCCGATGGGGTCGGGTGAGTAGGCGCGCGTGAGCATGGTAGGTGTATGTGTAGTCTATGTAATCTTTGTGATGGTGAACCCAAAATGTAGTGAGTAGTTTTCTGGTTTTACACTTCATTTAACTCCCAATTTATTATATTGAAGCGGTAAATTATGACTTGGAAACCTAATGTATTTATATCGATGATCTATTTCTGTCAATGAGATCGTTTTTTTCTCTCTTTTTCCAGTTAGTCGTCTGATTTTCCTGCCCTACTCTAGTCTATTTTTCTCTTAAATTTTCCTATGCTCCGTCTTATCATTTTCATTTATTCTTAAGTATTTTTATGAGTGGTTGTGCTCTAATTCTTTGATTTCAACTTCCAAAACTAAATTACTATAATTGATAATTCTAAATATAAATATTATTCAGTTTTAATATATCTACTTTTTTATAGGGTAGGTTTACGACTTGTCTCATTGTTTACTTGTTTTGATATCACTGCTGAGTGGAAGATTCTAGTTAGATGTCTTTTCTTGTGTAGTTTAAAATCATTCATAGTATTTAAAACGGCGCTGAATTTGCAGATATATCAGAGCGGAAGGTAAAAAAATAATCCATTGTGACATTCCTTCCTGTTATTTACGTTCTAAGTTCGAATTAGATTTGCATTTCCCTCTCTCCAAGATCGATAAAATTGACTACCGGTCAAGAACTGAGGTCGATGGTGACGACTATTCCCACCCACTAAATTCCTGGCCTTGTAACTATTATATATTAGCAACAGCCAGAATATAGAGGATTGAGTTTGTCAGAATCGTTAGGGCGTCGGCAAAAATGCATTGCTGCATTTGTTCCGGTTTTGATGCTGTGAGTTCGAATCCCGCCGAGGTTGACTTTGTTTTTTTCCGTTCCTTCGGACTCAGTAAAATAAAGTACTAGTCAAGTATTGGGATCTATGGAATCGACTAACACCCATCTTTTAAAATTACTGGCCTTATACCTGAATTAGAAACCATTATTTTAGGCGAAAGGGTTAGCAGGATTGTGAGAGAGTCAGAAGAAATGCGTTTCGCTAGACCTCTCGGTGATTTACATTCTGAGTCCAAACCTTGGCGAGGTCAACTTTGCCTCTCATCTCTCCGGAATCTATAAAATAAAGTATCATTCAGGATCCAAGTTAGCATAAGTAGACGATTTCACCGTCATCGTGTCGGACACCGGCCGGACACATAGAGGTGATCAGCGTTGCTCTAAGAAACTACGTGGGAGTGACAGGAGTAAAAATCAAACAGCAAAAGTCAGTGGGCTAGCCGTTCGAGAGGCAGGTCCATACTGTCCAAAAGCGTCGTGGTGCGCTGGTCAGATGAAGCGGTTAAACTACTCGGGATCTCGTTTAATCTAGATTCCCAAGTGAAGAAGAATTGGGACGAGGTAACGAATAGGGTGGCCAATCTCACCCAGAAATGGTCCGAGAGAAAGCTATCCCTGAAAGGTCGGACATAAGTGGTAAATATTTACATCACATCCACCTAACCGTCCAGTACACGCCCAACCAAACAGGAACGCCTTCTCTTTCACTTTATGTGTAAGGATCGCATTTTAATGTTCAGGTGCTTCATTTATTGTCAACATCCACTGAATGGAGAACTGATGATGTAACATCTCCAACAATTCATAGACAGTGAACATGTGTGGTCGCCGTTTGTCGGTCGGTTTTTCCACAGCTCGTCTCCTGTATAAAGCTGCAGGCCTGGGTCAAGTGTAGACCAAGGCAGGTCGTTTTGCATCTTAAAGTCGTTAAGCGCTCACAACCTTTTACCAGTTGGACAATGCGGTCAACGAAAGTTCCTCATTGGCATTCTATAAGAAATTAGTGGCGGGAAAGAGCGACGGCATTCTCGAGGAGATTACGGGCGTCGATGAAAAACAACTGGCTGGTCTGTTCCGGAGGACATTCGAGTCAAGGCCCGCAACTAATTACCAAAAGTTTCTCGCCTTGCAATACAGCCGGCGGGGCAGAGGTGTCCTTGCCGGTTCGGGATAAGCTCTATGGACACGGTAGAGCCGTTAGGCGGGCCTGCTCCAGTACGGCGAAACTATTTTCCATACACTCCTCCAATATCCGAGGATTGCTGACATGTGGAGTTATGGCGAACAGCTACGGTCACTTGTCCATTGTGAAATCGTCCACTATGAAATCCCCCCGCTGCTTTCCTTTTGCCGGAAGGACAGGTAGCCTTAATCTGTCTGATGCTTTTAGCGAAAGGGATTCAATGGTGGACCAGTTTGAAAAGGTTGAATGGAGGTACCTCCCATTTTAGCCAAACCTGATCAACTTTCTCAAGTTTCACTTGAAAAGGAAAATATGAGTAAGGAGAGAAGTGCTGCCTTCCAGTAAATTTGTTGCAAAGTGGATGAGAGTGGCGAGCATGATTCAAGTGAACATTGTTTAGAATTTGTTTCTTTGGAAATGTTCTTCGCCTTTTTTATACTTTCTTTCATGTATATCCTACATTGTATCGTCCTGTGATGTCTCCAATGTCTTTGTAAGCCCTTAGTAATTAATAAAGACTTTTTTCCCCTTCTTCTTCTTCTTCTTCTTCTTCTTCTTCTTCTTCTTCTTCTTCTTCTTCTTCTTTTCATTATTATTATTATTCAGTAGTCTTATTTTTATCACGTGCTTTCACTGCACTACCGAGCGCAGCTCTGTGCCTTTGGGTATGTGCTGTGGTTTGTTGTGGTGCTCTTATTTTCATTGTATTGAAAGTGTTTTACGTAGGATGTGTGCGGTGCCTAGTAGTACTATTTTCTGTATGATATATATACTTGTAAGTCCTGATGTTTTTGTTATGTATTTGTCTGAATGTTTTTTTTTACCATACCCATTTTTTCTTTTTATTACATTTTTATTTATCATTGTTGGTAGTGTACTCTTTCTTCTTGTTTTATACTTACATACATACACATATATATAAACGATATATATATCGTTTCCGCCTCTCTCTCCTCTCTCTCTCCCTCTCCCTCTCTCCTCCCTCTCTCTCTCCCCTACAGAAACGTTTACTTCATTGTGTTTTACGCCTAAAAGTACAGTCTACATTTATAATTTGTGAACCGTGGGACAAACGAACATTTTTTGAATTTCTTCTCAGTCGGATTTTCCTACGCTACTTTCAACATTATGTTACTGTGTAGTCCTACAACTAGTTCAACAATCTGATTTGTCCTCTAATAATTTTGAGCTTTATTGTGATTAGACAATAACTTAGTAGCTTTCACTACCGTATCATGTTCTTCTATGTTGCTATTCTTATTTAATCTCAGTTACTCTGGTTGAGCAGCAGCCCTACGGTAAAATGCCTTTGAAACCGTGTAGTTTTTAGTTTCCATGTATATTTAGTTTGAATTTGGATTAAACTTAGTGCAACGAAACTTCCAAATACCTAGAAATCCTTAATTATGCATTACCCTAGCAATTATTATACTCCTAATGAAGGACAATAATAGAACCAACAAAACCGCTATAAACCAAGAAACCAACAAGTTCAACCCTATGAGAATGAAGGACAATATAGAATAACGAAACCACAAAATCTAAAAGATTTATAAGGAACAATCTTATCAAACATGTATTGTCGTCATCGGCTGCCTAACGGATATCGTTATGATTTCGATACTAATGTTTTAGAGGGTAATACAGTATTTCACAATATTTGCTCCTATGCCTTACAACTCGGTCGATTGCTTGACGGCACCTTCTTAGCTAGCACAATGTTCCCACTGGCTAGAAACATCAGTGTTTTGTAAGATAGTCCTAAAACTATTCCTTTTTCTGGATACTTTTTGGCAGTAACGTGTGACTGAAGAGATTGGTGACCTTTCTGTTTCAATGTGCAAGTCAGAGGTCAGTTCTTAAAAGATACTTTACTTATATATGTGTGTGTGTGTGTGTGTGTGTGTGTGTGTGTGTGTGTATACATGTTTGTGTCTGTGTTTGTTCCTCCACCACCATCGCCATCGCTTGACAATCGATGTTGGTGTGTCTACGTCACCGTAACTTAGCGGCTCGGCAAAAGAGACCGATAGAATAAGTACTAGTCTTACAAAGAAGTTCTGGGGTCGATTTGTTCGACTAAACGCGATGCTTCAGCATGGCCGCAGTCAAATGACTGAAACAAATAGAAGAGTAAAAAAGTAAAGAATATATATATATATATATATATATATATATATATATATATATATATATATATATATATATATAAAAGACATATTATTCCACTCAGCTATTGTCGATCCACTGCTGAATGAAAGCCGCATCTTCTCATCATATCGATTCCTGCTTATTTATGCTGATTGTAGGCTTACCTGGCCATGTTGGCCATTCCCTGGTTTGATAGAGTGCTTCCGTAGTTGGTTGGTTAGCCCAGGCATCATATTATCATCATCCTTATCTTCATCATCATCATCCTCCTCCTCCTCCTCATCATCATCATCATCATCATCATGACCTTGGCATCAATGTTTTGAAACTGACCTATTTTCCATTACATTTCAGACAGAGTCAGCGCCGAGTTGGTGAAGCAGAATTTTGTAGAACATTCTAGAAGTTTCAAGAACGTTCTGATGGTAGTATAAATACAAAGATCGTAAGCTCAACAGTTCAGTTTACTTCTAGCTGTACAAGTGGGAAAAGTCGTCGCTGATAGCTGCATTCGTTACAAAAGCAAAGTTTGAAGGAAATATTAACCATTTTTCATACTTTCTTGGGGTAAAGCAAATAGGAAATAAAATTTGCTATCCCAGGACAAAAATCGTGGTACACAATGTTATATAACCACAATATGATAATTATATAACATAAAATAATGATTATAAATACTTAAGATTGTTTAGATTTTCCATTCATATTACATTGTTTCCTTGTACTTTAGTAGCTCAACATAAACAATACAGGTGATTTGTATTGTTGCGCTGTAGGTTGTAGCGACTGCCTGTTCTTGTGTTTATAATTTCGTTATCTCCCGGAAACTTACTAGTTTATATACAGGCTTGTGCTCTTTTCGTGTTCATTTACATTTTTGACCAATTTCTCAAATTTGTATTTGAAGAAGTCTTCGACTGTTCTTGATTTGTACCTGACTTTTGTAATCGATTCAGCTACTTATACACCCACCACCACCACCACCACACACACCTCTCACCTAGAAAAATGCCAGAAAAATGAAATAATTTTAGCGCTTAAATAATGTCAGTTTATACACCCAAGTCCTTGTATAGTGAGCCACAATTCAAGTTGTCCTCCGTTGCTCTTTTCTTTTTATAGACTGTCATTTACAGATATTTTCTTCTTCTTCTTCACAACTTCCTTCGATGGCGGAGTGAGGTAGGTAAACAGAGAGTATTAAGAACCTATAAGAAAATAGATGCGCGTTGTCATTTCCCCTTCGCTAACGTGAGCTAGTTCATGTTTAACATGATTGAACGAGTTCACATGCAACCAATGGACAGTTATATGAAGACTTATTAAAGAAAACATATAAAATAATGTATTTTATTTTGTTCTTTCCTGGGGTGGGGTATGATTCTTGCCTAGTCTCGTCTTTGTACTTATTTTTTACAAGTATTTTCCCAGTGACCGACTCTTGTTCTCACTACTGTCTATTGGAATTATTCTCCTAGTACCAAATACAGCCAAGAAAGATATCGAGCGGAATTATTTATTTCTATCTATCTAGTATCTGCAAGGTTACAAAGAAAGATTGCTGATATTCAGACTGGAGATAAGATGGCAACAAAGAGACTATCGCTTTCTGCCAAATGAAAAACAAGGAAAAAAATGCCTCTCCAGCTTATTATAAATAGAGCACGTATTAAACTGATCCTTGGTCGTCTGTTGCAAGATAGACAATGATTAGAAATAGCCTGTAGAATATTTATTTAAAGTAAAATATATTATATAAATAATATTACATTTATAGCTAACAACCTATGAAAGGATAAATCGTTTGTGACATTTCAAAAGAATTACTCGGCCTTTCACAAAGGATTCACGTAAAAAACGATATGTTACAGCTCTTATTGAACTATTAATTACACACACGCACACACACACACACATACATATATATATATATATATATATATATATATATATATATATATATATATATACATACATGCATATATATATATATATATATATATATATATATATATATATATATATATATATATATATATATATATATATATATATATACATATATACACATATATATATGTATATATGTGTATGTATATATATATATATTTGCTTGTGTATGTGCATGCATACATATAAACTTATATACGCATACATTCATACATACATACATACATATATAAACACAGTGTGGTGGGGGGTTGAGCGCGTGCGTGTGAATGTAAATAGCCAACAGGCTGTTGAATGCAATATTTGTACTGTCTCCAAGCGGTAATATATGTCCATGGAGAAAGAATTTGATTGAAATTCTCTAAGAAGGAAATCAATTTGGATAAGTAGGATTTGAGACCCGAAGAAATATAATAGAATTGTCATTATTAGTCTGTAAAAATCACAAACTGAAAAGCCCAAATGTCATTACAGAAATTACTGATTTCTATACATTAATTAAAAGGTAATTTAAGTATCCTATTCAGTTTATCTTGCTTGTGTATCCTTCTTTTTGTGTGTGCGTGTGTACGTGTTTTTGTGTGTGGGGGCGGGGTACAGAATAGTGATATGTTTAAAGAAGTTTGCTTCGAAATCGTCATGGCCTGTGTTTCATAGCGGTGCGCACTAATTATCATGGCCTGGACATCATCCCAGTTTTCATGTGCCTCATACCAGTCCAAACCTTTTGAATGAAGCTATATAGAAATACGTCGTAAAACATTAACCTGTTGTCCAAAAAGCCATCTTTACTTGATACAATGTCACGCTGAGACAACGTAATGATTACTCATGTATAAAGCTCTGTAGAATACTGAGCAACTTACATTTTCTATGTTCTTTTTTTGTACTATGTCATCTTCACATAGTCCTAGAAGTCATCCAGATGGTCTCTTCTCACCCTTTGGATACTATTTGATAAATGTATTGGATCCCCTATTGCCTATATTTTTTGCGACATGTTCGGTTCGACAGAACTTGCACTTTCAGCATAATACGATCACACTGTTCATTTGTCCCAATTTTACGAATGTACAAAAAAATGTGATCAGGCGCAGACCTGGGTGTGTGGTAAAAACTTGCTTTCTAATCACATGGATCTGGGTTCAGTATCATTGTGTGACACCTTGGGCATGTGTCTTCTGTTATAGTCTTCGACCCGACCAAGCCTTGTGAGTGGATTTGGTAGATGGAAAATGGAAGAAAGCCTTAGAAAGTAGTATGATCTTCGAAAAGAAATATGGTGCAGGAAGCTTCAACGAAAAATTCCTCGAATGAAATAATTTAAACGATAAGAATACAAAAATTGTGTGTGTGTGTGTGTGTGTGTGTGTGTGTGTGTGTGTGTGTGTGTGTGTGTGTGTGTGTGTGTGTGTGTGTATGTGTGTGTGTGTGTGTGTAATTGTGTTTGTGTGTTCAAGCAATTAAGAGTCCTAATCTGAAAATAGATACATACAGTACCGTGAAAAATTCTTCAGCCACTTTAAACTATTGTAAATTTATACTAATCACTGGATGTTTCGCATTGTATTTTCTGCAGATGAAACATTGGACCTGTTGGAGTCATTTCCATACCTAATCATTTTATTTCGTAATAGGGGTTCTGAACGAGATGTGAAGATGCGAGACGACCACCAAAAATGGCCGTGCAAAGGTTTTCGGCCGCCTCACATAAACCAATCAAAATACAGTGCTTTAAAACAGTGTTTTAAAACAGAAAAACGTACAACTTCATTTCAAGAAGTTGCCGTACATTGTTAATATTTCGTGTGGCTTCCTTTAGCTTGAATAATTGCATCAATGTGCCTGGGAAGACATTCGTACAAATCCTTCACTATTTTCACAGGTATGAGATACCATTCTCTGTGGCTGAGCTCCCGCAATTCTTCAGGGTTGCGTGGATTCTTTGGCGAACTCTTCTCTTTAGTTCTGTCTACATTTGCTCGATGATATTCAAGTCAGGGTTCTGAGCTGACCAATCATTCAATACAGTAACACCTTCATCAGCCAAACTCTGTTGTGTTGCACGTGATCTGTGGTATGGAGTTCCATCATACTGAAAATTCTCACCTTCATCCAAGTCTGGTATTATCGAGAATTTGTCAGAAGGCATCCAGGATAGCGAAACACAGTGTGGTAGGGTCAGTTAGGCATCGTCTGTGAGAAAAGTAGCACCATGGTGCAATTCACTCTGCCAGAAATTTGGCATGCTGTACTGATTGGCATTAACGCCGGAAGCTCCATTACGAATAGATGGTGAACATACAGAACAACCGTGGGTTTCACGTGTCCTCAAAACATATACCGAGAGTGATAAAAATCAAACATCATGATGTTTGGAGTGATCATTAGTGATGGCGACGTTATGCCTCCATTCATCTTCCCACACGACCTCAGACTCAGCACAGAGGCCTACACGCCTAAATGCATGGAGGAGGTAGTGCTGCCCTGGATCAAGCGGGTCGCTGTTGAAAGACCCTATGTCTTGCAACAGGACTCAGCACCATGCCACACAAGCAGGAGAACTCAGACATGTCATATAATTTCTGCGACCACATCATCCCTAACATCTGGCTGCCTAACTCCCCAGACTACAGCCCCCTTGATTATTATGTGTGGGCAAGAGTCCAACAAAACTCCTTGTCACGCCAAAGATGAACTTAAGGCAAGGATTATGGCAGTATTCACCAACTTAAACAAGGAGACCATTGAGAAGAGTTGCAGGAGATTCTGAAGTTGTCTGGAAGCCGTGGTTGAAGCCAATGGCAATTTTATTGAATAAATTTACTCTTTAGTATTTCAAGACATTTTTATGCAATTTTGGTAATATATATCTGTTAAAATAAGACGTCAGTGTTATTTTCATTTTTGCGTATTTTAGACGACAATATATTCACCGCACCTTTATATATATATATATATATATGTGTGTGTGTGTGTGTGTGTGTGTGTGTGTGTGTGTGTGTGTGTGTGTGTGTGTGTGTGTGTGTGTGTGTGTGTGTGTGTGTGTGTGTATGTATGTATGTATGTATGTACGTATGCACACGCACACATACACACACTCAGATATAGGTGAACTGTAGTGAATAATGGAGATAAAAGCTGTCAAGATGTAAACAATACATTAACATAAACCGAAAACAAAAGATAGGAAGCTTATCTCGTGTTACAGCGTAAAGATAAAAAAAAATAAAAGTAATAATAATAATAATAATAATAATAATAATAATAATAATAATAATAATAATAATAATAATAATAACAACAACAACAGCAACAACTACAATAATATGTAAGCTGATCGCTGAACCAATTACAAGAAGCAAGTCGAAGGGTCGGGGTATTACAGTGTAACGATGATTTTGATTCGTAATTTAGTTGATAGCTAATAAAAGTAAATGAATAAATTTGTGATGAAGAAATAAAGGATTTTGATTATGATAATGATGATAGTGATGATGATGATGATGATGATGACGACGACCACGACCACGACAACGATGACAACAACGACAATAACGATGAGGATGATGATGTAGACAACGACAACAATGCTGACGACAACGATGACGACGACGATGACGATTATGATGATGATGTCGTCTACATTATCGTCGTCGTCGTCGTCGTCGTCATCATCATCATCAACATCAAAATCATCATCATCGCTGTCATTGTTGTCGTCGTGATCATCATCATCATTACGATCATCTTCGTCATCGTTGTCATCGTTGTCGTCATTGTCGCCACCGTAATTGTCGTCGTCGTGGTCATCGATATCGTCGTCATTGTAATGTTCATGATCATGGTAAGGATCAGGATCACCATCGTCGTCGTTGTCTTCATCGTCATCATCATCACCATCACCATCATCATCATCATCATCATCCCACATATCTTCATGAAATCTGTCCTTTATTTATCATTTCCCCCCATTTTTATTTGTTTATTTATTAAGAAGACTGTGACTTGGTTTTATCACATATTGTTCGAGGGTTAGTGGAGAAATTCGTTTCTTTTTTTGTCTCCGACTGGCTCATTTATGTTAGGATAGTAATGGGGGAGGAGGTGATTGCACTATCAATTTTTCCTTGCCGCTTCGAACAATCGTGAGACCGTCCTTTGCACTGAGCAGGGTTTCTCGCCAAGTGCGAGGTTTCTCTCCTTACGGTTTTTCAACTTGGCTGGCCTCGTTAGGGACACCACTTTTTACTCTTTTCTTCCCATCCTATTGCAATTTTCTCTTAATTCCATTTCCTCCCTATCGTCTCTGGACGATGGCTTAGAATCGCTGTCGTAGACCTCGATGTACTATCTCCGTGGCCACCTTCTTCTTCTTCTTACTGCAGCAGTCGCAGCTGCTGTGGTCGAAGTTAGTAGTTGCCTTTTTGTTGTTGCTACTGGTTTTCTGGTTGCTGTTGTCGGTGTAGTTGTTGTGGTTGTAATATTGGCAAAAAAGTGGGTCTTCTTCCAGTTCCCTTTTGTTATAGTGGACAGAGGACTTTTAAATGGGAGTTTTACCCGCATCTATGGCATCTAGATTTTCTGTCTTTCCCTTTAACCTGGAGTTGTGTCCTGTTCGACAGCTCAGTTAGTCTAGGGATCTTGTCCAGTGTATCCGACTTTAACAGGATCAAAATTTCCAACCCAATCCCGGACCAATTCTCTTTACGATATTTTTTAATATCAAGCAGGGTATCCGAGTTTTCAAGTACTACATATGCCACTACCCACCAGATGATTAATTCGGTTGGCAAGTCTCTTATTTTAAGTCCATGTTTGCAAGTCCGTTTTTGCATTGGACCATTGAGTGTTTCTGTGCAAGGAATCTCACTTCTAAAGAGTCATGTTGCCTTTCGCGAGTCATAAAGTTGATGTCAGTCAACTTCAAGCATTGTTCGACTTGGATGTGTGAGGCATTAAAATCCCGTTGATTTTTTCTTATAGAAGCACATCCGTATAAAATAGTTCTTTTGGCAGACCTTTCCATCAATTCTGAAGGGAGAGCAAGTAGGATTCTTCTATTTTCTCTATTGAGGAGCTTTTCCACTTCGATCAGGTTATCGTGTTTTTCTTCTAAGAAAACCTGCTCCTGTGACCTTGTTATCACTACAAATAAGTTATTGTTGTTGCTCTTGATGATACAGCTGCCGTTGTTTTTGCAGATGCTTTTACTGTTGTTGCTGCTGCTGTGAGTGGTGGTGGTGCTGCTGCTGCTGCTTCCAGACTTTCTGGTGGTAGATGAGTGTTAAGGCTGGTGGTTTCGCAGGTGCTATTTATGTTTTGGAAGTGGCTGGTTGATAAAGGTGGAAATTTATCGATATTATAATTGTTGTTGTTCTTGTTGCCATAGTAATTTTCCTATTCCCCGTCTTATAATTGCCGTTGCTGTTGTTGTTGTTGTTGCTGCTACTGCTGCTATTGCTGCTGTTGTTCATGTTATATCTTAGGTGATGGTGATGATCATGATGAGGATGAGTGATGGTGATGATGATCATGATGGTGGTGGTGGTGGTGGTGCTACTGCTGCTGCTGCTGCTGCTGGAGGTGGTAATATTATTCCTGTCGTCTGCTTAGCGATGAGACGACACGGATTCAGCAGCAGGACTACCAAGGTTTGCACTTTCACCCTCCTTCATAACATCACTTGACTCTCTTCAAATCTGCGCCTCTCTCCCCCTTTCGCTTTCTCTCTCTCTCTCTCTCTCTCTCTCTCTCACACACACACACACACACACACACACACACACACACACACACGCATACACACAGGCACACACACAAACGCACACGCACGCACACGCACGCACGCACACACTAATGTATTTCTGACTCTATCAACAAAAATTGAAGGTGGAAATAAGTTTCCTAATCGAAGCAAAATAAATATCAACAAGTCCCCCAACAAATGAGAGACTTCAAGGAACTCACTAGCAAATAGCATATTCCTTCTTTTCCACGATTTTACAAAAACTGAAGCATAAAACATCTACTTTCAGAGTGAAAGCGACAAAATTTCAGTGGCCTACTCGTCTGTCGGCCATAATAATAATAATAATAATAATAATAATAATAATAATAATAATAATAATAATAATAGTAGTAGTAGTAGTAGTAGTAGTAGTAGTAGTAGTAGTAGTAGTAGTAGTAGTAGTAGTAAATGCCCTGATGCAGTACCAGCCACTAGCTCTCATGGCTTCTGACCGTAACTGATTGGAAGTGTTATTATGTACATGTTTTGTCTTGGTATAAAAGATGGGCTACAGCAAATATTCTGCTCAATACCACAGATTTGCTTCTCAGTTGTTTGACCATAACTAGTTGAGCATGTCTCTTGGTGGCTGACGATATGTGTATCTCTGATCATGAGCAAAGATAGTGGGGAGCATCATAACCATGTGTTAAAAGGAATTCTTTAAGGTTTCAATAATTCACCTCTGGAAATATGGGTGTTTCGTTCAGCATCCTTAGACAACCCCTATTCAGGGACCTTTTGAGCGGTGTGGGCTACTAGATCTGAAGAAAACTCAAACTGGGGCCCCACCTGCAAGGTCATGCGCTGTTTATCTTGATATGAGATCACTATGTCGCACATATGGTTGTGATGCATGTGCCTGGTGTACCTTTATCAGACGGGTAGTCATGATGGGTATACTAGGCTTCGTATATTTTACCTGTTTCATTTTGATGCCATGCACTGGCGGTGGTGGCGGCGGCGGCGGTGGTGGAGGCGGCGGTGGAGGCGGCGGCGGCGGCGGCGGAGGCGACGGAGGCGGTAGAGGCGGAGGCGGCGGAGGCGGCGGAGGCGGCGGAGGCGGCGGAGGCGGCGGAGGCGGCGGAGGCAGAGGCGGCGGAAGCGGCGGAAGCGGCGGAAGCGGCGAAAGCGGCGGAAGCGGCGGAAGCGGCGGAGGCGGCGGAGGCAGCGGAGGCGGCAGAGGCGAAGGCGGAGGCGAAGGCGAAGGCGGCGGAGGCGAAGGCGGCGGTGGTGGCGGAGGCGGCGGCGGCGGCGGCGGCGGCGGAGGCGGCGGCGGAGGCGGCGGCGGAGGCGGCGGCGGAGGCGGCGGCGGAGGCGGAGGCGGAGGCGGAGGCGGAGGCGGCGGCGGAGGCGGCGGCGGAGGCGGAGGCGGCGGCGGAGGCGGCGGCGGAGGCGGCGGCGGAGGCGGCGGCGGAGGCGGCGGCGGAGGCGGCGGCGGAGGCGGCGGCGGAGGCGGCGGCGGAGGCGGCGGCGGAGGCGGCGGCGGAGGCGGTGACACGGACGGGGACGATGGTGGTGGTTTTTTTCATTTGTCACGGGGTCATTGGTGAGGGCTCATCACAAGGACAGTTTACAATTTGCGTGGGGGTTTACATAAAAGATGAAGAGAAACAAAGGCGAATGAGGATGAAACGAGATAAAAGTATCAGGTCATCCCATAAGTGCTGTCCGAATATTGAATAAAGAAAACAAGTGATCAAACGTTATATTTAATTGAAATTTAATCATCAATGTATTTTCCCTGATTATCTATGACTTCCTTCCGTCCATTTACAAGCTTTTTAATCCCAACAATGTAAAACTCTTTGGTTTCAAAGCGAAGAACTCTGAAATGTGAATTTCAACCTCCTCCTGGCTTGCGAAAGTTATGTCCCTCAAATGATTCTGTAAACTACGAAACAAATGGTAGTCTGAAGGAGCAAGGTTGAGATGATAAAGTGGATGAGGAATTCTTTCCCAACCAAGCTCTTCGATCTTCTGTGATGTGATCTTTGCAGTGTGGGGCCATGCATTGTCCTGATTAAACATCATTCCTTTTCGATTCACTAAAGCGGGTCTTTCTTCTTCAAAGCTTGGTTCAAACGCTCTAATTGCTGACAGTGGACTTGAGCATTGATTGTTGCATTAGGTGGTAACAATTCAAAGTCAATTACTCCTTTGCAATCCTACCAGCTAGAGAGAACCTTTTTCCCATGAAGTTCCCTTCTCGGTTTTGATTGAGCTTTTTCCCCTTTTACCAAGCTACTGTTTACGACGTTTAACATTTCTATAGAAGATCCATTTTTCGTCACCAGTCACAAGTTTATCCAGAAAGAGTGAAATGAGTTCGCGAGAATGGAGAGAAGAGCATATATCAACTCGAGATTTGCGGTTGCTTTCGGACAATTCATGAGGTACCCACTTTCCAAGTTTAGGAACCTTTCCAAGTTGTTGAAGATGACGATGAACAGTTGTATGGTTTGAACTAAGCTTTATTGCCAATTCTTCACCTGATAATGCAGGATTTTTTTCAAGTAATGTCTCAAGGAGCTTATCATCAAACTCAACTGGACGTCCTGTTCGATCTTCATCTTCAAGGCTGAAATTTCTACTTCTGAATTTTGCAAACCATCTTCTGCAAGTTCTTTCATTCAAGCATTCTTTCCCATAAACTGAGTGTATGTTTCGAGTCACTTCAGCTGCAGAGTTTCCTTTTTTGTACTCATAAAGCATTAATGTGCCTCAAATGCTCTTTGGATACTTCCATGTTAGAAAGGGTTTTAATCAAAGAAATTTTAATTCTATTATTCTGTAAAATAAAATTTAATTAGTTTAAATATACACAAATGCATAAAAATAATTTTTAATTCCATTAGAGATTCTAAAATACTATTAAATTTCATTCAATTTTAAAAAAGCTAAAATCGGACAGAACTTATGGGATGACCTGATATACATAGAATACAAAGTATGTGAATACATGAATGATTCAGTTTCTCATGTTATAGGATAACTTCCAACTAGGGCCAATCAAGGAACCCCACAGATCCAAGATAACCATGACACCAGAGTCACGAGCCCTCGCCCGACTGTCGTTCTCTAAACCATAGTTGCATACTTAGAGTAGGTCTATTCCTTTTAACCATTTTTACCACAGTTCACTAGGAGAGACTTGCAGAAACTATCTTTCTTATTAAAACAGGATGCATCCCTAAAAATCAACTCTTGAAAGAAATAAAATAATCAAAGGCGCAGGAGTGGCTGTGTGGTAAGTAGCTTGCTCACCAACCACATGGTTCCGGGTTCAGTCCCACTGTGTGGCACCTTGGGCAAGTGTCTTCTACTATAGCCTCAGGCCGACCAAAGCCTTGTGAGTGGATTTGGTAGACGGAAACTGAAAGAAGACTGTCGTATATATGTATATATATATATATGTGTGTGTGTGTGTGTGTGTGTGTTTGTGTGTCTGTGTTTGTCCCCCTAACATCGCTTGACAACTGATGGTGGTGTGTTTACGTCCCCGTAACTTAGCGGTTCGGCAAAAGAGACCGACAGAATAAGTACTAGGCTTACAAAGAATAAGTCCTGGGGTCGATTTGCTCGACTAAAAGGCGGTGCTCCAGCATGGCCACAGTCAAATGACTGAAACAAGTAAAAGAGTAAAAGAGTAAGAGTAAAGGTAGAATTGGCAGGAATGAGAAAATGGACAAGAGCTAATTAAATACTACAATACTGCCTGTTAAAAGCTAATATGTATTTATAGTAGTGGGAATAGGTTTAGTACATTGAATGGGAAACGTAAAAGCAGGAATAATGAGTACAAATAAAAATGAGCATTGTAAAAGAGAAAGAAAACTGAGACCTAGTTTAAAAACTAAGGTCTTTGATTGCCATCAGAGAGTATGTGAGTTATCGATGCAGAAATGGACGGCGGGTAAGCTAAGTAAATATTTAAATTGTAAAAGCTTTATGAATAGCTAGAAACTGCAATTTATTAGTTGTTAGACAGGGAAAATAAACAATATGTGGGTTGGTAAATTTAGGTGTGGACAGCAGAATTAAATAAAATAACAACGAATGATAAGGCACAGCTTCTTTATTTATGACAAAGGAAGTTTTTGTCTACATTAAAATGATTGCTTCTAAACTGTTAATTGCTTTCGGACCAGTCATAAGTAAGATAGAAACATTTAGAAGAGTTGAGAGGTATCTTAAGAATCAGTACAGAAAATGTTTCAGATGTATTACGAAACTAAAAATAGATTTCACTAGGCTTTATTTGGGTAAGTAGTTTAGCTCTAGTTCGAAACGAATAAACTCTGCAAATTAAAGAAAGAATTCTTAATCCGACCACCACCATCAGGCTATAACAAACTTGATACAATTCACCGGTTAAAAACTTGAATGAGAAAATAAAATTTGAGATTTCCTGAAAAACCCAAATGATATTTTTATAGCGATCGTAACTCAAAATTTATTGACGGTCACACTGATCAAAAAGTCCCGGCATATATGTGCATACGAGGTAGCACTTCACATGATTTATTAATGGTTAATCGATAAATATACAAAAATAAATCCATATTATCTTGGGTTATTGAGTTTAATATACTGATAGAGAAAGATATAAAAACCAAGTTTGCGAACGATAAAGAGGTAGAGAGAAAAGTAGAGCAATTGCTGATACATAGGCCATTCACTGGTGTGGAAAACCAGAAGAATTTAATAGCGTTGACTGAAAAACTACGAATCAATTATTGAACATGTATAGTTCAATCAACCTGAAAAGCAGTATTGATCGCTTGTGTTGGAAAAAAAAAGGTGTAATAAACAGAAAATAGTGAATCCCGGCGGAAGAGAATGGCTTTAGGTGAAATGTAAAGAAGAGTTCATGGTAGATTTTGAAAGAATAAAATAATTATATATCTTTTGCTTAAAACCATAAAATAAAATAAGTATATAAAACAAAAAAAAAGCTCGAATCTGGACCTGGAAATTTACTTTGTAAAACACAGGAATCGCTTCTTTATAGTTTCTCAGAAACAAAATAACAAATTCTCCGGCAAATTTGATGTTTTAAGAAAGTAATGAGTATTTACTATATATCAGTTAAATTTAAAGCCTAGCTCAAATATTAGTCATGATTTTATTTGAAACGTTTTTGGTGAGGAAATTACTCAACATCTACCAGCTGATAAGTAACTAAGTACAATGGAACTAGATGTTTTACATCTAATCTTGTTTTAGTGTTGCTCTTTACCGTTTTTTCAAAGTTACAGGGATCATTTTTGAAGGGGATTACAAATACCAATGCAATACTAACAACATTTACCACTTATATCCTCGGCTCATGAAGTACAAGCGACAGATTCGAAAACAGTGAGCTTACAAAGAAGAATCAAGTTTACTTCTTTGTCATCTCTGCCATTTCTATTTCCCTTACTTTATCAATGAATAACTTTTGCTTTACATTAAAATGGAAAATAAACAATTATGATGATGTTGTAGCTGATGATGATGATGTTCATGCATCTTCTCAGTTATATTAGCGACATAGATAATGTGAAAAAGCACCAGCCAGCAATTCAAAAATTACTGAAAATGAAACGTTACTACCTCATTGTCGTTCATATAACAACCTATATATGAAATGTTTGATATGTTTCCTAGTTTAACAGTGAGATGTGGCACTGGAGTTCCCTTATAATGTCCGTTGTCTTGCAAACATTTGGACCAGGATCCTGTTCTGAAGATAAACCATGAGAAATGGTTTCTTGCCACCTTACCTTCATGAGTCTAGGAAGATCCATAAAAAGGAATAAAATGGCTACCGACGCTTCGCTACTTCTGATGATGTTACTATTAAAATTAATTGTTTCTCGCATTTGGAATTGGAAATTTTGGCATCTAAACATTTGCCAATCACTTTCTTAAAGTGAGCAGAATGACATAGTTCAAACTGGGGATTGAGACTGGATCGCAGGTGTTTACATATCATTAATAATTTCTTACATGAACAGAAGTACTCAGAAATATAAAGAAGAAATGAGGTTGTATGACATTTATGCCTCATCTCGGAGGCGTTAACAACCTAAATAAAATGAATGACCTCAGGCAGAAAACGAAACTAGATTACCAAATCAATTCACCTGAAACTTACCTTTTGCTCTTTGACGCTTGCTGCATTTCGTGCATAAATAATATACCATTAGTGACTGCCACTGACTCGTAGAGATGTTTGGAGGTAAAGAGATATGCACCGCTGCACTCCGCTGTTAGCATTTGCATTCCTTTTAGTTTATGTTTGCAATATAAATTAGTTTCGTTGTAGCTGGAAATGACATAAAATGTGAGCTAATAAGTCATTACTACCACTATACATCTAGCGGAAGTTTTTGTATGTATTATATATTTTATATGCATTATATTTTATGTATTAGATTTTTACGTGTTATTTTTGATTTTTATGGTATTATATTTGGCACACTCACGAAGATTTTCAACATCATCATCATTGTCATCGCAATCAATACAGTTATCACTACCATCAACATCACCATCTCCAACAGCTTTTTCATCATCTTCGACATCATGATCTTCATCGCAAATAGCAGTCACATTGCAGGTTGCTATATTCGACTGGATTAGCGAAATGGATATTTATGGCAAACGAAACACTTCACTCTAAATGCCGAAGGCTTCATATTGGAATCAGGAAATTGTAACAATTAACAATTACACATTGATGTACACATGTTAATGAATATTATAATCCTCCTCTTGTTATCACTGACCATGAACTACATCCTTAATGTAGAGCTTATCATTTAAAAGCGGCATCACTTGTGGCTGATAAGACCAATACTTGAGTGATATCTTTATAAGGTCATTAGTTTGTTGGTATTACTATGCCTCATTCTGCGTACCCCCTTTTCCACTGCAGCGCCCAAGATCTCTTTTCTCATCATCAGCATACTCCTCTACTTCGCTCAGTCACCAGCAAAGCTCTCCCAGGATTTTGTATTAATACCGACCACCTTCTCATAGACCACATATGTAAAACAAGAGTGAAAATTAAACACTTTGTACTTGAGAAGCGTTAGCCGTGTCCTCAATATATCCTAACGAGATAGAGCAGCCTTCCCAGCATCTAAAAAAAGATCCATTAACGCGTACTCACTCACATAAAGCATCCAGTTCAGTCGGCTGTTTTTTGCTTCAGTTATTTCCATTGATTTTAAATCACTCTCCTTTACCTACCATTTGTTTGTATCAATATGTTTGTGAGAATTGTATTGGTATCTGCATCAGCTAAGTAATCGATACTTTTAGGGTGCGCCATATTAATTTCTGCGTAAAAAAAGCGGGTTTATCTTCTAAATCTGTACCATTATATTACTGGTACTCACTTTGCTGATCCTGTATGAATGAAGATTATTCTGAATCCAGTGAATTATAATTTGAAAAAGTAATGCATCATTTAAAAAAAATCTGAGAGCATCGTGTGAGGCACTCATTTTCTTAGTAAGACTAATTAAAGACGTTTCAATAGTGATCCATCCCGCTTATTCAGGCTTATTGTATCTAGGAGTGAATTATCGAACGTTTTTTTTTTTACCATTCTTTTTTTTTAATATGGAGGTATCATTTGGGGAAAATTTAGTTGCTATTTCTAGAATATCGAGCATCAGCTCAGAAATACGCTTGCTGGCGGCCTGTTTCAACAAATACAGGACAGGCGTAGCCTAGCTATCAAAAACGGCCGTGCAAAGTGGGTAAAAGAGTAAGAGTCGAGAGAGGTTAGGCTGAAGATTGTTTATGAAAATTGCTTTATGAAATATCACATGTTTCAATGAAAGTCTATTCTGTTTATGAAGAGAGAAGAAGAGAAAATAATCTCCGATGAGATGACAATCATTACAATCATCACAATCATAGAATTCTAAAATCAGACGGTAATGGCAATTTGACAATATAGCGTAGACAATAGTAACAGAAAGCTAAATGGATCAATACATTCAGAAGTACATATATTAAGTCTCACTAGCGAAGATAAGGAAGAGAAACCGCATTTCAGTTATATTGGATCATATGAAACTCTAGCGACAGCCGAAAACGCCACCATCTGATGGTTGTTCACGTGTTCGCTTTTTAATTTCGGAATTAAGATCCATAATTTCTTTCACAATAAGACTAAATATGTTTTACACATTTCGAATGCTAATTTACTATTAATTCAGACAGTGATGGGTGCCTTGTGTAATAAATATAATGAAAATGTTTTTTTTCTTTCTTCTTTTTTTTTTTTGCTCTGCAGACGATGTGTTCAGCCGATATATCCACTTGTAAACGGAACACATATCGTAAATGACAGTAGAGCAAAAACAAACAGTTAAGTAAGAAACTAAAACAAAAAAGAAACAGCAAGTTTAATATGAAAGAAGTGGGCGGGAAGGAGAAGTTGTTTCTTTCAAGGAAATAAAGATGGGTGATAAAGTATTGACAGTTTATGACTGATGGATCATTTGCTGCGTTGGAGATAGAATGACAACGTTTCACAACGTGAGACATTCGACGTATATATGCTTCTAAAGATAAGTTGCAAACTAAATATCAATGGTTCGTGCTGTATGACTTTGCCTCTTTTTGATATTATACTCCTGATGGTATAGCAGTCTCCCTACAGATCTTTACTCCGAAAGAAAAACAGAGTAGGATTCTACACATCTCGACTTGGTTACACCAGAAACTTATATATATGTATAGCTATCTATCTATATGCATGTGTATGTATATATATATATATATATATATATATATATATATACTAGCAGAAATACCCGGCTTTGCCCGGGTTAAAGAGAATAATGAAATCTAAAAACGCCGTCTAGACTACGCAACCCTCAACTGTTAGTAGCTACGATACCATATTTCTACATTAATAACTCTCCAATCCATGCCAGCATGGAACATAGACATTAAGTGGAATGCCAGTCTCTCATCTAGGAGGGCCTTGAAATCAATGTTACCAACTGGGGACTATGTGTGTCGTAGTGATAATAAAAAGACCCAAAGGAGGTCTGCAACGAAATAATTTTACTCAACACTTTGCAAGTGAATCAGTGGAGGCAAAGATGCGTCTCATTTACTTGACAATTTATGCACCACATTGCAGAAATCACAATGAAAGTATATCTGAAAGGGTAGCCTTACACTGTTGTACCGTTGAATTACAAATAATGCTCATCTGTTATGTCCGGGTTAAAATTTCATCAACATCAAAAATATATGAATTTTCATGGGAGTTATAGCCGTTATACATAGAATATAATTTCCAAATTTCATAAAGATCCGTTCAGTACTTTTGACGTAGTTTTGGGTAAGAAAACAAATGACTAATGTGTGTGTTTGTGTGCATGTGTTTGTGTGTGATGGGTGTATATATGTATAGATATCTGTATGCATGTATATATATGTATATATGTGTACATATTACATGTACATCTATATATATATATATATACATCTACACATGTGTATACATATACATGTATGCATATAGATCTATATCTATATATATATATCTATGCATATACGTGTACATATACATGCTTATGTATACATATACATCTCTTTCTCTCTCTTTCTCTCTTTCTCTCTCTTTCTCTCATTCTCTCTCTCTGAAAGTATCTGTCATTACAGTATCGAAATGTGATTGTTTCAGTTAGTGGAATAACGTGTACATATACATCTATATGTATACATATACATCTCTCTCTCTCTCTCTCTCTCTCTCTCTCTCTCTCTCTCTCTCTATCTATCTATCTATCTATCTATCTCTCTCTCCCTCTCTCTCTCTCTCTCTCTCTCTCTCTCTCTCTCTCTCTCTCTCTCTCTCTTTCTCTCTCTCTCTGAAAGTATCTGTCATTACAGTATCGAAATGTGATTGTTTCAGTTAGTAGAATAGTTTCATTTTTAAAGTGAAAGTATTTGACATGAGTGTTTTTGTTTCACTTTTGACACGTAATACTTAAATAGTGGAGGAGATATTATGTTGCTGTGGGCTCGAACTCTGCAAGAAGTTAAAATTGTTTTTGACTAAAACACAACTGGAACCCTAAGTAAGGCATCTGTAAAATTTGAATGAAATTGGTTGCGTAGTTCTCGAGTTTTAGGGATTCACACAGACAGACAGACACACATTCTCATTTATATATATATATATATATATATATATATATATATATATATATATAGTCTAAGAATCCATAAACCAAAAGAAATATGCACTCGTATTCTCGTATTTTTGTCAATAGAGGGATTTTCTTCCTTAACTGGCCATCTCTGAAGAGTGCAGGGTTATATATACGGGTTGTGAGGGTGAGTGTGAGAATATTTCAGTGTAACATAGTTGCCAGCACCAGTGTGAAACCGGGTGGTAAGATCGACTGTGCTGGATACATAATACTGTACACTTCGACTGTGTGTATGCGTGTGTATATATATATATATATATATATATATATATATTCTCACTTATAAACATACACACACACAAACACACACGCACACACACACACATACACTTCTTTTTTGCTTGCCTCAGCCAGAAGCTCGTAGTAGTGTTGGAATACCGACATTGATGTGATCTTTAATATACAGGATGTCCACAAAGTCTGGGTACATGGAGTAAATAAAATCATAACATAAACAATTAAATATAAGAAATAATTTCTTAAATTACCACTTTTATACTGTACTGTACATATGCAACCAATTATGAGTAAGACCAACGTCCAAAATTAACTTGTGCTTCCTTGATTATTTCAGAGTTTTATACTAAAATACGTTGTACATACAGTTAATAAACAGTAAAACACCTAAAACAAGGAAGTTGAGTGAGTGTGAGTGAGGTCAAATTGTAGCTCATCATGAAGATAGTATGTCTCAAAGGCAAATTGCTCAGAAGATGAAATGTTCCCGATGTGCGGTGCAAACGACTCTCAAGTGCTTCAGAGAGACAAAAGATGTGATGACAATACAAAGAACAGGTAGAAAAAAGGTTACATCACCTCGTAATGACCGATCCATCATCCGTCAGTTGCTCAAAAACAGGAGAAAAACATCGTCGGAGCTCTGTGCGGACTTCAACGAGACAAGTACTTCACAAATATCAACCAGAACTGTTAGAAGGCTTGTAGAGTACGGTCTGAAAGGCTGTAAAGCCAGGAAGAAGCCATGGATTTCTGAAGCGAATATGGAAATACGTCTTCAGTGGGCCAAAAACCACTCAAATTGCACCAGTGAGCAATGGTCGAAAGTCATATGGTCTGATGAAAGTAACTATGAGGTAAGATAGTATATGTATTCAATCAACATATGAACTTAATATAACTGGTTTGTTGCCCAAAATATATCAAAAAAAAGCATCCAACATAAAGCTAATATTATTTTTCATGATTTTACTCAGGTTTTCGGTACATCTGGTGCAACTTTCATGCGTCACAGAATTGGGGAAGTATTTAAGTATTTAAGTCTGGTACCAACCGTGAAACATGGGGGTGGTTCTATCATGGTGTGGGCCTGCATGTCTGCCACAAGACCCAGAGAAATGTTTTTATATCAGGGAAGAATGAATTCAGCCCCCTATGTTTCTATGTTATCGGATGTTGTAGAGCCACCAATTGCTAAATTGCATCTAGAAGTGTCGGAAAACAGTGTTGTCTTTCAACAGGACAACGCTCCATGTCATACAGCAATGAATACTCGTCAATGGTTTGAGACACAAATTATTGTTCCCATGGACTGGTCAGCTCAATGTCCCGATCTAAATCCGATCGAACACCTTTGGAGAACTTTTGATGAAGCTCTCAGGAACACAACAATTAAAAATAAAGAGCATTTGTACCAACAGTTGAGAGAAGAATGGAGTAAAATTGCGCCTAGCACCTGCAAGAAACTAGTTGATTCAATGCCTGACCGTATAAAAGAGGTAATTGATGCTAAAGGAGGATCAACTAGATATTAAAACTAATGTATATTGTGAAATATACCATAATCTACCATGTACTCGGGTTTCATTAACATTAAGATAGCAGAACCCAAAAACATTGGGGTGGTTTAATACTTTTGGACAAGACTGTATATATACGAGTGAGTAGACAAACGAAAGAAGCACACTCAACACATTTATTGGAAGTTACAGGAATAGATCAAAAGAGTTTGATTCAAACTCCATGGCACTCGAGCGTGTGGCTAGTCATCGGCCATTAGGGTCTGAATCAGACCCCAATGACCAATGACTAACCACACACTTGAAACTCAGAGTACCAAGGAGTCTGAATCAAACTGTTTTGATCTACACACACACACACACACACACACACACACACACACACAACAACAACAACAACAATAACAACAACAACAACAACAATATGTAATGTCGCTGCTATAGCTACTGCTGTAGCTATTATTACTAATCTAACACTGCAGTCAGTGATTATTTCTATAAATTACTACTACTACTACTACTACTGGCATTGTTGTTTGCTATCACTGCTGCTATTTCAACTACGCCCACTACTACTACTACTACTACTACTACTACTACTACTACTACTACTGTCCTAACAACAAAACACAACCAACGAGAAAATGCTATTGCCAATAACTAGGTCGACCATTAATACAGGTCGATATAAATATTTAGTTATTGAATGGACATTCAGCAACCAGCTGGTGCTGGCAACTATGTTACACTGAAATATTCCCACACTCACTTTCACGACTTATCTCCCCACACAGTTTCATAGACCACAAACATTTTGTATGGCCATTGCATTAAGTATACTTATATATCTACGTATAGGTATATCTGCATGTGTTCATATATGTGTGTGTGTATATGTGTGTGTATATATATATATATATATATATATATATATATATATATATATATATATAGATATATATATATATATATATATATATACATATATATGGGTGTGTGTTTATGTATATATACATATAGGTATGTATGCATATATGAGTGTTTGTGTGTGTGTGTGGGCGTGTGTGTATATGTGCATATGTATGAGTATGTATATATGCATATGTATGTTTATATATATATATATATATATATATATATATATATATATATATATATATATATATATATATATATATATATATATATATATATATACGTAAATACGAAAACATTAAAGATCTCAATCCATGTTTGCAATAGGAATGGTGCAAGGACCGAAACACAAGCATAATGACGGAGTGAGCTTCTTCTGTGAAGACCTTCCGCTGTTCAGCTCTCCCTAGAATTTCAGAATTTCTTGTTTTACCCATAACATTTAGCCCGTAATTTCTTCATGAGATACTTTAGATAAAAAAAAAAAAAAGATTAGTTGCCATGAATTGACATAGATTACTTTGAACAGATGTCAACGATCACTACTATAGTCATATAAAATACCAGAGAGCAGAGCAATATATTTTGAGACCAAAACTTCACAAAGTATTGGTCGGAATAAATGGCAAAATCTCTTACATGTCGCGTCTGCCAAAAAGTCACGATTCCAGGCTGATGATAATTCATATATTTCCCACACACTGTTAAATGCCTTGAGAGAGGAGATGCATGCATTTTACATATTCATCGTGGTGGTGTGGGGTTTGTACAATTTTGTGTAAAACTGAGCCGATGTAAAAACAATCAATATTTTAACTAGGAAAATGTAATATGAAATCGATTTCAGAAGTTGGTGTTTGAAAACAAGGATATAAAGATAAATATTTATTTATTCGGCGCAGTAGTACGATAAATAAAGTCAATTATTTCGCAGTTGGCCATCTGAGACATCAATCAAGGAGAGATCAGTCATATTTACTCAGAAGAATAAATATTCCTTCCGTCCTTGCATCAGAACGATAAACAGAATTGATTGCTTGAACTTGCGTAATCAAATATAACCAACAGTTGATTTTCACTCTTAATGACATTAAGATAAATAAAAATAGGAATTTTTGCTGACTGTGTCTTCGTTTTTACCACCCATGGACAAAATGAGATTGACGTTTCTACCCCTCCCCGGAGGCAACATCGATTGCCCCCGTTTTAATGGCTTTCACTAGTTTACTACAATAGATTTATAAATCAGATACATACTAATCCACACACACACATGTGACCGGAATTTGAATAACAAATACGATGTTGAACTTTAGAAAGGGGTTGCATATTTTTACTGTTACTATTCTACTTTCAAATTCTTCCATATTGTATTTCTAAAGTGCTTGTTAGCTGGTCACTTTGTCTTCTTTAAAACCCTAAATTTTTGAGAATGTCATTCAAGCATTTACAAATACATTGTATTGAGTACTTAATACTTATTACTATAAATGTGAATGTTTAATCTAGATAGAGTAACTGCAGATTTCGAAGCAGTTGCTCATAAATATTCTCACTGATTTTGAAAGAAAAATTTATGGTTGCGTGACTGTTGACCTCTATGACTGGGCATGATTCTTTTCTTATTGTCTCAAACAACTATTTCAAGCTTCTTATGTTTGAATATGGCGAAAATTTTAATGAGAATGTTCCACCAATGTTTCTTGTATTAAGACATATGTATGTACGTTAACAATAACAGAGATAGTGTCTACATATATTCCAGCGCTGACTATATTTATGGTTTGCAATGACTATCGTTTTAACATCATGATACAATAGGTGGTAGTACCACCATGACATTTTGAGCTGCTACTGATCACATGTGTAACAGCTAATTATCTATCTATCTATCTATCTATCTATCTATCTATCTATCTATCTATCTTGGATGGATGGATGGATGGATGGATGGATGGATGGATGGATGGATGGATGGATGGATGGGTGGATGGGTGTGTGGGCGGATGAGTTGATGGATGTGTGTATGCGTTTAGATCTGTGTATGCGTTTGCTCGCTATAAATAATTCAATGTTTAGTACCAGTAATATATTGTGGTCACTTCTGTCGAGTATAAATCAATATTCAGTAAAACGCATATGAAACGCCATAGAACGAGGGGAAACTTCCAGTGATTTGTTGCCCACCATACACTTTCAGTCCGACAGTTATTCCACTTCAAATATATCAGTAAAACTCAAGTCAAAGGTTTGGATACCACAGCATTCTCTTTGTTCTTCACTGAAATATGAGCCTTTCTTATAAATTCAAAGAAATTAATAATCAAAGAAACGATATTAATGTCATAGAACAGGAGACAATTTCCCGAAGGTCAAATAAATGATGGGCTCTCGATATCGCATCATACAGGAAATGAAACTTCATGAAACTTCTTACTTGTTGTATTATGTTTAGACCGTTGGAAAACGCTTGAACATCACAAATACTTATTTCCTTTATCTATGATTATCTGCGTTGCAGACTTCATTTATTGGGAGCTTATATATTGCCACTGTTCTTCATAGTGAAAAGAAAAGTACTTTTTTAAAATGCATGTGTTTCTAATTATCTCAATGAACTGGAAAAGAATTTGTCTTTAAATTAGTCTATATCGGGATTATCAAATCAGATTAGAGAAGAGACTTCATGCTTAGAACGATAATAAGTTGGAGCAAAATAGAATGTCTTCCACAACATATAACTTTATGAATGTATCTTAAACATCTGTTAACATCCGATAGCACTGTGATATAGCGAGTCTTCTTGAAATATAGAACCTAAGAACGGTTCCGAATAGCTATATACTTCGCTGTGTTGTTTCTCTGTCATTGTCTTCCTAGTCTAAACCATAATTTGCGCATACACACACTTACTGACGTGGGCAGACAAAATAGTGGAAGCATCTCTTTATATTAATTTTTTTTTTTTATTGGAAATATGACAATTTCAAAACTGTTCAACGCTCTATGTATATGTGTATATATGTATTACGAGTGGATTGTATTTCCTGATCTAGCTCTCTACTGCTTTACTTTTTTCGTATTTTGACTGATACTTATATTTAAATACCTTAAAATGCGTGAGCTTTCTGATTTCCAAAGAAGACAAATTGTTGGAGCGTGACTGGATGGAGCTTCAGGTGTTTGTTATTTCGCGTGGTACAGTCTCCAAAATCCTGTTCTCATTTCAAAACCAAAGTAAAACCAGCATAATTCTGGATGAAAAGCAAAGCTCTCAGAGAGGGGGAATAGAGTAATGAAGCGTATGGTTTCTACGGCAGCAAAAGTGACAGTAACGCTAAACCACCACCTACCGGCCCTGTGTCAACTAAAACCGCTTGTTGTGAGCTCCATAAAGAAAGATATCATGGGAGGGTTGCAATTGCAGTCCCTCCTCAACATTGATAAGCGGAAAAAATGGTGTCTAAACAATCAAAAGTGGTCAACGGCTCAGTGGAGCCATGGTCTCTTCTTTGATGAATCAGCATTCACTCTTTTCCCCTATCCCAGTGCGATTCTATGTTTGGAGACAGCTCAAAGAAACATTCAACCCTGACTGTTTGACCTTTATTGTGAAGCATGAGAGAGGTTCTGTGATGATTTGAGCTTCCATATCATGAAATCCTTTAACCCTTTTGTTGTTATACCTGACAGAGTTAACGCCGTGAATTACTAGTGCATTTTGGCTGATCAAGTCTACTATGGTACATTGTTCCCTGGTGGTAGCCCAATTTTCTTGGACCATAATACGCCGATTCACGCGATTAATGTTATTGAAAGTTGATGCGAAGAGCGCAAGAGGGAAGTGGACTAACTGGATTGACCCCCACAATTGCTGAATCTCAATATAATCCAACATTTATAGTGCATTTTTGTAGCAGCAAGTGAGAAGCCGCTTCTTTCAGCCATCATCGCTGAAAGTTCTAAGACAGGTTTTACTGGTAGATTGGCTCAAAATTCCCCTAACACCGTTTACAATCTATGCAAGTTAATTCTACGATGCACTGAAGTTGTGATTGATGCCAAATGTGGACCAAATCTATACTAAATAAGGCTTCTATGTAACAAGGTGTTTCTATTGTTTTGTCCAACACCTATGGATAGATAGATAGATAGATAGATAGATAGATAGATAGATAGATAGATAGATAGATAGACAGATATGCGCGCGCACACACACACACACACACACACACACACAATTCTTTTCAAAAGACTACGCCTTCACTTAATTACCAGAAACTTTCATTTCTGGACAGTTACTCATCTCGCACAAAGCATACGGGCGGCGTATGCCAGAACAGTGCTCGATTATCTAAACGTGCCACTCGTACACAAACAAACATTCTAATCAGCACCCAAAAATAGACCATGAGACTGATTGACAAAATTCGCTGACGGCCACAACAAAAATCATGCCACCTCCTTGCAAAGTATGTAAATAAAAAAACAAACAAATATAAGCACTTATATGTGTGTAGTGAACTATGGTAAGTGCATTTAAGTGAGTCTATTACAATACTTGAACCCAGTTTATCGATTCTAGATCAGTGAAGCCCTGTATCAACCAGTGAATTTGAAATATGAACATTAAGACCCCAATTTTAACACCCTTATCACATATAGAGGGAGCTCATGCTCCAAGAAAGACATGCTCAAACACCCTTAGACTTAATCTTAGTGTTCTTTCTTTTTATTTGCTTCTTTCTTATTTAATAAGACGATATAATATGGTTTTAAGACAGTATGGAGTGATTAAAGGCGTTAGGGGAGCGATAAATGAATAGCTACACAAAACGTTTCTTATTTACGATACTGTATAGAGATAATTTGAGAGGGTGACTGAGAAAATGTTTCAGTATAACACACTTCATAAAACTGTTGTTGAATATTCATTCAGTAACTGATTATTTATATCGTCCCGAATTAATAATCGACCTAATTACGTAGCAGTATTTTCTCTATTGTAGTAAGCAACCCGAATCTGCACCCAGCTCTTGGCGTCTCTAATTGTACTCATTTCACCCAATCGCTGGACGGCTAAAAAAGAAACCAAAAAGTACACGAACGTCTTTCCCCTATACGCTGAAGTCAATGAAGCTAATAGCTTATTCATGGGCACTCCTGATCTTGCGTGGTAAGGTGTGAGATAAATGTTCATCTCTTTTTGTTGGGGGCAGAAATGTAAGTATTTATGTATGTGTACAGTATTAGTAGCAGCAGCAACATGTACGCGTATTACTATGTGCTTATAAATAACTGGGAAAACGGTGGGTGTTAATATATACAATTTGAGTTTCAAGTTCACTGCAGAGTGGAGAATCAATAGAGATGTGAGCTAGAGAGGGTGCGAATAACATGGTCAGAGAAGCAGAGAAAAATAGACACAAAACAACTACAGAGTAAGTTAGTGAATAGGATGTAAGATTGGTATGGCTTACGGTAGTAGAACAGAGACTGGTGAGCAGGTAGAATCGTTAGCGCACTGTACCAAATGCTTAGCGGCTTTTTGTTCATCTTTACGTTCTGAGTTAAAATCCTGCCACGGCTGATTTTGTTTTTCATCCTCACAGGTTCGATACTGGGGGTCAATGTAACCAACTTCCTCATCCTCTCAAAAACTGCTGGCCCTGTACCAAAATTTCAAAACCATTTCGTTTATGATAGCAGAATTGTAAATAAATAGATTTACGTAGTTTATCGCAGCAGATCTGTGAATAAGTAAATTCATTTTCGTTACATCACATGGAAAGTTAGTGATGGAAGAGAAGAAGGCTTTAAGACTAAATATCAGAGCAAATATTTTAGTTACATCACTTTAAGTTCTCAATTAAAACCCCACTTCGGAGTTTGACTAAATAGGTATCAGTAATATACCAAATGACTTTTAATGAATTTCTGAAAATATATGAATGAATGCCAAAGTGAAGAATCAATATTAAGAGTGTAATATGGTGGCCAGATGGCAAAAATGGTACAATATTGGCAATGAGTGTCGAAACGTTTTTAGTTCCATTGTCAATGTTCCAAATTTAATTTGTATCAGGATTAATATTTTGTCCAAACAGAATCAATAAAATATCAATCAAATACGTATTTGGACTGAATCATCACCTCCACTTGACAACCGGTGTTGGTTTGTTTACGTCTCCGTAACTTAGTGGTTCAGCAATAGAGTCCGATAGAATAAGTACCAGGCTTTTTAAATATAACATTTGGGCGTCATCTTGTTCGTCTAAACATGTCAAAGCAGTACTCCAGCATGGCCGTAATTCATTGACCGAAACAAGTAGAAGATAAAAGATAACCAATTGAAGGGGTCCCTTGTGTTTGCGCGCGTGCATGTAGTGCACCTGAGCGTTGTAATGCACCTGAACACTGTATACAACAATTTCATTATTATTTTTTTCGTTCTATATTTAAGAGATGAGGAATTATCTAGCTAGGTTTTGATAGAGTTTCTCTATATGTCTCCATTGAAGTCTAATGTCGGCTCCGTACCGATTAGATAATACAGTTCTATATTTAAGAGATGAGGAATTATATATATAGAACTGTATTATCTAATCGGCACGGAGCCGACATTAGACTTCAATGGAGACATATAGAGAAACTCCATCAAAAACTAGCTATTATTTTTTTTTTGTGTGTGTGTGTGTGATTGTTCTCAGTGATTTTATATTTTATTTCTAGTACGTACTCCGACACCACTAACGAGTGCAGTTACGTGGGACTGAGATATGTGCAGTGTTTTGTTATAGTTTTTGTTGCTATTATACTGAAAGTATTTAAGATAATATATGTGAGCAGAACCTAGTAGCACTATTTTTCTATATGTATTTTCAATTGACTTGACAACTACCCTATGTCACATGTCAATATAGGATGGTATATGCGGTTGATTGATAAAACAGATACGTGATCATAGAGCATTTTAAGCGGGAGTAACATTAAAGGCGCGCCGAGAAGTGGTTAGGGCATTGGGCTTACAGTCATGAGCTCGTAGGTTCGATTCTTGGGTCAGGTGGTGCGATGTGTCCTTGAGCAAGACACATCATTTCCTGCATCTGTTTCGCTCTATTCAGCTAAAAATGAATACCAGCCGACTGCTAATGCAGCACTCTCCCTCTCTTCTTTCTCTTCCTGCTGTCACATCCTCTATGTTTCACTGAGTCAGGGATCAGAAGGACGAGAGGGTGTCTATGTCTGCTTGCAACAATATAGGTCTCTAGAACAATTACCGAAAGGATGGTGCAAAATATCACACTCGCTTGAGAGTGATGGCTTAACAATATAGACGCGGGCGTAGCTGTGTGGTGAGAAGCTTGCTTCTCAACCAAATGGTTCCGGGTTTAGTCTCACTGAGTGACATCTTGAGCAAGTGTCTTCTACTGTAGTCTCGAGCCGACCAAAAACCTTGAGAGAAGATGTGGTAGACAGAAACATAAAACAGCCCGTTGTGTGTGTGTGTGTGTGTGCGTGTGTGTGTGTGTTTGTCCACTACCTGACAACCGGTGTTGGTGTGTTTACGTCCACGTAACATAGCGGTTCGGCAAAAGAACCCGATAGAATAAGTACCAGGCTTTAAAAAAAATAAGTACTGGGGTCGATTTGCTGGACTGAACTTCTGCAAGGTGGTGCCCCAGCATGGCTGCAGTCTAATGACTGAAACAAGTAAAAGGATATAAAGCTAACTAGATATTATTTTAGTTTGGAAGAAAAAACATAGCAAGAAAAAAACATTTCGACGGTGAACCTGTCATAAAAGCAAAAAACTTTTTGTCGTGTTCTAGTTTTGGGATAAATGAGGCAGATGCAATATCCAAATGGAGCTTAATTGCTTAGAACTGTAATATTGTTAAGGTTGTTTTCGGGGTGAAAGAGTTATTAAATATACAAACATCATAAATATGTTGGGCATAGTTAAAACTTCTATACAAAAGCAGTGAGATGAGTTGGAGAGAAAGAGTACTGGTAGAAATGGTCGTCGTGGTACTAGTGATAGTGGACAGTTGTGGTACCATTGCTAATGGTCGTAATAATAGGATTCATGTTTGTGTTTTTGATATGAATAATGAATATGGTAAAAACAAAAAAAAAATGTGAACCAAATACGTCATTTAATCAATAACGATATTTGCCATTGTTGTTGTTACTGTTATTGCTGTTGTTGTTGCTGGTGGTGATAATGGTGATGAGGATGATGACGATGATGATGATGGGGTGGGTTGTTGTTGTTGGTGTTACTACTGTTGATGGTGTTAGTATTGTTAATGTTATTGGCAAGAGACAGTACAGAAATTGCGTTTCAGTTGTTATGTTACTATGGGCTCTAAAGCGGCGAACTGGCAGAATTGTTAGCATGCCGAGTAAAATGCTTAACAGCGTTTCGTCCGTCTTTACGTTCTGAGTTTAAATTCCACCGAGGTCGACTTTGCCTTTCATCCCTTTCGGGGTCGATGAAAAAAAGTAACAGTTGAAAAGTAACGTAATCGACTTATCCCCTTCCCTGAAACTGCTAGCCTTGTGCCAAAATTTGAAAGTACTATGTTACTATGGGATAGTGGATTGGCAGAAACGTTAGAGAGTCAGATAAAAAAAAAATCTTTGCGGCTTTTTTTTTTCCAGCTCTTTACGTTCCGAGTTCGAATCCCACCGAGATCTACATCGCCTTTCATCTCTCTGGAAACGGTAAATTAAAGTGTCAATCAAGTACTGGAGTTGATAGTATCGCCTATAACCCCTTCCCTTAAAACTGCTGATTTTATGCCTAAATCAGAAACAGTTATCCAAGTCATTATAAGGCTATGAACTGGTAGAAACGTTAGGAACTCGGACAAAACGTTTAGTACTATTTCTTCCAATACTTCATGTTGTGAGTTCAAATCCTAACAAGGTCAACTTTGCCTTTCATTTCAGGATCGATAAAATAAAGTGCTGGTCAAGTACTGAGATCGATGGTATTAACTAAACTCTCCCTTCAAAACTGTTGGCCTTGTGTCTAAAATAAAAACCATTGTTATAAGTTAAAAGCCTGCCCACATCAATTTTGCCTGTCTTTCTTTCGGCGGTCGATAAAACAAAGTACCAGTTATATAGTACTGGAGTCGATAAAATAAAGTACCTGTCAAATTGCACTAGAGCCGATAAAATAAAGTACCAGTTAAATAGTACTAGAGTCGAGAAATTAAAGTATTAGTCAAATTGTACCAGGGTCGATAAAATAAAGTACAAGTCAAATTTACTGGGGTCGATGAAATAAAGTACCAGTCAAATAGTATTGGGGTCGATAAAATAAAGTACTAGTCAAATATTACTGGAATCGGTAAAATAAAGTACTTGTTAAATGGTACCGGGGTCGATGATTCTACCAGCTCCCTGCGTTCCAACTGTAGTATACTGATTCCAAATTTTGGCGCAAGAGAGAGAGAATATGTCGATTGCATCGACTCCGGTGATCAGCTGTTACTTATTTTATCGACCCCAAAAGGATGAAAGACAAAGTCGACTTCTGCAGAATTTGAACTCAGAAAGTAAAGACGATTGAAATGCCGCCAGGCATTTTGTCCGGCCAGCTCCCTTCGTTGCCTTCCAATTATAGTGTATTAAGTAGTAAATTTGGTGTAGGTAAGAGGCAGATACAAAAGCAAAAGAGTACAACATTATCAAACAAATCAATGTAATGATTGTAAGATACACACACACACACACACACACACACACACACACACACACACACACACACACACACACATACATACATATATATATATATATATATATATATATATATATATATATATATATATATATATATATAACACGAGGGGGTGTCCAAAAGTAACCAGAAACGCTCTCTGTGAGACAAACCCGTTGTGGTTCAGGCTTCCACCGCCAGAAGCCACTTGAAGCGACCCTCAGACATCAGTCTACCTTCCGGCGGTATTGGGTGGAGTCCCACTACCACGTGATGCGTCATTGTTTTGGAATGCTTCGTCGACCTCCCAAACGATTGAAAACGTAAAAATTCATGAATTGATCTTGGGGGACCGTCACTGAAAAATTGACGAACTTGTTGACATGACAGGTGTGTCCTGGAGCTCCAGCCAACAAATTCAGAGCGAAGAATGAACAGAATTGCAGCAAAATTTGTATCTCGCTTGCTCACGGAAGATCAAAAGCAGTCACGACTGAATGTGAGTCGTGAACTGAAATAACAGTTAGAAGTTGATACGGACCTTTTTTCGAATGTCATCACTTGTGACGAAAACTGGTGCTACGGAATTTGCAGATGTGAAAGAGGTGAGGAAAAAAACGACAGAGGCATTAAAAGGCATCACTTCGCAAGAGTTCCAGGACTGCTTCGAATAGTGGAAAACGCGCCTGGATCGATGCATTGCTTCAAATGGAGAATACTTAGAAAGCGATAAAAGTGTAAACATGTAAAATAAGTGAATAAAATAATGCAAAATTCTGGTTTCTTTTGGGTACACACACGTATAGACACGCACGCTTACACACGCACACACAAACACAGAAGGGAGGTGGAGATATGACGTTATGTGCAGAAATAAAGAGAAATAAAAGACAATTTTTGAAAGAGTGGGAATTGATAATTAATTAAGTTCTATTGTTCATTATTTACCAAATTCCCTCACCGAAGAGATTTTAGTACAGAATTTTGCTTTGTTTCCCTTTTTTTTTTTTTACTTTTTTTGTTTTACACCGGTGTGTCTGTCTGTGTGCGTGCACGCGCACATGTGTATGTTTGTGTACACATAGAGTGGGGCGAGAGATGCGTAAATACTTAAGCATATGCACGCATTCACTGAGATATAAAAATAAAAGATACGTAGACAGACAGACAGAAAGAAAGAAAGAAAGAAAGAAAGAAAGAAAGGTGGATGGGCAGGCGAACCAGTAGACAGACAGACAGATAAAGAGACGGATTGATAAACTCAGTGATTGATCGATCGATTGGTTGATTGATTGATCGCTCGATTGATCGATTGATTGATTGATTGATTGATTGATTGATATTTGTACGTGAATATATGGTTATGTGTGTGAAGCCAGAAAAGAACTTCCAGTACGTTCATCGCCTGCGTTCTATATCTTGGTTTTTGTATTGTAAAAAATTATAATTTCTGACATGAGGTGTTTGTGTTTTTACTGCCTTTAAGGATATGAAATCTTTCTTGATACTAATGGAAGTGAATACTTTACTGATACTACGTATCAAAACTTTCAACTCCATCACAATCCAATTTTCGTTTTGGAATCTTTTTATTTCTAGCAGCGTGTTAGGGTCTTCCCAAACAACACATTTCGCAACCCACCAGAAATCTAGTTTTGCTGTATGTTTGAGATTTTTTTCGGATTACTCTCCGTCCCAATTAAATCAGTATCAGTGTAAAATCTTCAGTTCTTCGTGGGACGATGAAGTACTTCTGTGCTGAGTTTTCCTAGTAGAAAATAACTTGTAAATGCAACGAATGAAATAATTCTTTCTTGATTTAGACACATCACCAGTAATTTTGAGGAAAGGAATAAGTAGATATCATTAACCCGCTGCTTAATTAGTACTCTGTTTTATTGAACCTAGGAGGAATGGAAACAGTATTAACTTCGATTTAAGGCGGCGAGCTGGCAGAATCCTTAGCACACTGGGCAAAATGCTTAGCAGCATTTCATCCGTCTTTACGTTCTGGTTCAAATTCCGTCGAGGTTGACTTTGCCTTTCATCCCTTTCGGGGTCGATAAATTAAGTACCAGTCGAGCACTGGGGTCGATGTAATCGGTTTCTTCCCTCCCACGACGTTGCTGGCCTTATGCCGAAATTCGAAATCAATATTGACCTTGATTTGATTTAAAATCAGAATGTAAAATTTTGGAAGAAATACAAAGCATTTTTTCCCAACGCTTTATTTTTTATCTTTTACTTGTTTTAGTCATGAGAATGCGACCATGCTGGGGCATCGTCTTGAAAAACTTTTAGTCGAATGAATCGACCCCAGTACTTTTTTAAAGCTTGCACATACTTTATCGGTCTCTCTTTGCGGGATCAGTAACGTTACGGGGGCGTAAACAAACCAACACCGATTGTCAAGCTGTGGTGGGAGACAAACACACACACACACATAAATATATATATACGACGGGCTGCTTTCACTTTCCGTCTACCAAATCCACTCAAAAGGCTTTGGTCAGCGCGAGGCTATAGTAAAAGCCACTTACCCAAGATGCCACGCAGTGAGACTGAACCCGGAGCCATATGGTTGGAAGTAAGTTTATTACCACACAGCCACGCCTGCACCTTTAAAGCCATAAATGAAATACTATGAATTACTATGAAACACTGTGGAATCGTAATAAGAAATTCATAGAAGTTAGTCTAGTGTAACCCATCCTGATCAAGAAACAATCCAGAAATTACACAAGATTAAACCTGAGGCTCGCTGGGAACTGAGCGCTACTCACAATACAGCGGTCACCTATATATCATAATTGAATGGTTAAGGGCATTAAAGATGACTGATACAGATCAGTGAACGACTAATTACATCTCTGAATTTTATTTCATTTCACTTGGTTTTAGGTTGAAATCCAACCCAGAACCTCTTCGCGATTCGTCATGTTAGGTTCGATCATATAGATGCCAAGTATACAGCAGATTCTATGTAAACAACAAAATCGGGGTTAGGGTTAAGGATTAGGGTTAGCTTTGAAAACATGATCAGTCGCAGTCATTGCTATGCACATAAGGAACAGCTCCCTTCTCTTTTTATTTCTTTATCCCAAATATGTATAAGCATGTTTGCCACTCGTTATATTCTTTTCCTTGCAAGAAATTACTTTCACACTTTCTAAATTTAGTAAATCAATGTAAAAACAAAAATTCTTTTTCTCTAATTAATTTTTAATATTTAATTAAACTTCAACTTCAGCATTTAATTCCTCTTTATTTCTGGGTAGGTTTTGCTTTGACATCCCGTGTCATCTTCGGTGCAACATTTTCCAAAGAATATAATAGCCATATAAATTATTCTATATTCGATAAAACTACAGGTAGAAGAAAATAGATGAGAGTGTGCAAATAGAGAATGAGCAATGTGTGCGTGGTATGTATGTGTGTGTGTGTGTGTGTGTGTGTGTGTGTGTGTGTGTGTGCGTGCGTGTATGTGCGTGAGTGTGTGTGTGTGTGTGTGAGTGTGTGTGTGTGTGTGTGTGTGTGTGTGTGTGCACGCGTGCGCGTGCGTGTGTATTATAGGTGACTGAACAATGTGCAGGCTTTTATAGAGGTAAAGAGGATGCGAGTTCTCAACGAGCCTGTTCCACAACCTTATTTTAAATTCTTACAGAAACAGCTTAATCTCGTTTGGTGCTGATGAAGTCCCGAATAAAAGCAAAAGATATTTACACCTTATTAAAAACTTCAAGCGATATACACACACACACACACACACACACACACACACATATATATATATATATATATATATATATATATATATATATATATGCGTGTTTGTTGTGTATGTGTTTGTATGTGCGCGGGCGCATTCTGTATAACCTGTCTCCATATGTGTCGTTCGTTTGTATGGTATTGTGTGAGAGAGTATGGGCATGTATGGGTGTATTCGAGCTTCTGTGCTGCTTATTCATATGTATTAGTGCTTAATCGTTACTTGCCCAGTGATTTTTATTTTTCACATTCTATCTATTGTTTATGCGGGAATATTTACCTTACCTACGTATATACATTTAGTTCTTCTACGTAGAAGAACTCTACAGCGTCTATGACGTCATTGACACTGGCAAAATGGCGACCAGCCAGGGCTTTTTTTATTTTGGGGAATAGATGAAAGTCAGAGGGGGCTAAGCCTGGCGAATAAGGCAGATGGGGAAAAAGTTCGCATCCACAATCACGAATTGTTGCCATGGCAACCACTGAGGTGTGGGCTGGAACATTATCGTGATGAAAAAGGACTCCTCTGGTGTGCATTCACAGCCTTTTTTCTTTAATTGCTTCTCGGAGGCATTTCAGTAGCTTATAATAATACAGCCTTGTCACGGTGTTACCCTTTTCAAGGTAATCGATCAGCAAGACACCTTCAGAATCCCCAAAAGTTTACGCCATGACCTTGCCAGCTGAAGGAATGACCCTAGCCTTCTTTGGGGTAGGAGAAGATGTGTGCTTCCACTGCTTTGATTGTTCTTTGGTTTCAGGCTGGTAGTGATGGACCCAACTTTCGTCCAGAATAATGAAACGAGCAAGAAAATTCTCTTCATCAGCTTCAAACAGTTCCAGGTTGCTCATGGACAAACTGCACCTAATGCGTTTCTGTTCAGGAGTCAAGAGGCGAAGGACCCACCTTGCAAAAACCTTTGAGAACCCAAGTTCTTTTGTCACGATGTTGTCTACTCTTTCAATTGAGATGCTCAGTCTCTTGGCTATCTGACGACATGCTATTTGGCAATCTTGCATTACCATGCCAAGAGTAAGGTCAATGTTGTCCTTGGTGGTTGCAATTGAAGATCATCTTCCACACTCTCCCTGCCACGTTTCAATTCATTTACCCAGCGATTGACTTGCATACGAAGGATCATTGTCTGTTAAGGTTCTCACCATATCTTCAAGGATTTCTGATGGAGTCATGCCTTTCAAATGAAGGTACCTTATGACAGCACGATACTCAGTTTTCTCCATTTTCCTTGTAGCCTCGAAACTTGTTTATTCAAAAATCTGCAACAAAATAAATTAAAATACCAGAATCATGAAAATGAACAAGAATACTCCGAAAAGACTGTACTTACCACCAGAAAAAATTGTTTCAGCTATCTAGCAGCCCTGTTTGTAGGTTAGACTCAAAACTTTTCATACACCCCTCGTGTGTGTGTGTGTATGTATATATATATATATATATATATATATATATATATATATTGTTGTGTCCGGGGAGAGTAATTCTCTTTCAGTGCTTTGTTATTTAACACACACACCGGTTCAGTTTCCACTCATTTATCTTGTATTATATATATATATATATAATACAGAATGGGACAAGAACGCAAAACATCCAGACAGTTAGGTAATACAAGAAAGGGACAAAACATCCAGATAGACGATACAAAGAAAACACGGACAGGTCATTCGGAGTTTTCTTTCTTCAGTCGAGATCCAGATTATCCTTGCAATTTCGGCTGGTTATTCTCGATATTGCTCCAATCTGGCCAGCCCCAAAGAAAAACTAAGCTAAGAGCATTAGATTCCTTGGAAGAAAGCAGTGAATGTGTACAAAAACAAGGACGGAAAAAAACGAACGTACCTCTGTCTCCTTGTGTGTATATGTCTGGATGTGTCTGTGTATGGGTTTTTGTGACTATGTACGTGCGTCTGTTATGTATGGATGTATCTCCATATGTGTCCTTGTGTGAAGTGTGTGTGTGTATGGTTATGTCTTTTAGTCTTCATTTGCGTTTGTGTGTACGTGTGCTTGTCTGTTCATATTACCTCTGTACCTATCTATCTGTATGTCTATCTGTTTACATTCATATCCATTTACCTACATATATATGCATATACATATACGTATATTCATAAATATATATATACATATATATCAATTTAAATAAGAGCTAAAAGATGATCCATTGTAAAAACTTTTACAATGGATCATCTTTTAGCTCTTATTTAAATTGATATACATAAAAAAGACTTACATGTGAGAATTTTGCTACGTTGATAACAGATACAATATTTTTACCAAATTTTGGTATAGATCTATAAATACATACATATATATATATATATATATATATATATATATATATATATATATATATATATATATATACATATGTACACACACACGCACGCACGCACGCACACACACATACATACGTCTGCATAACAGCCCAACTATTTTACCTGTACATGCATAAACTGTGGGAAAAGGGATATGACTACCTACAACGTATATTTTCTATTTAGTACTGGGGATGTTTCATTTATGAGGATGTACTCCTGTATTTGTCTGAGTGTTGGGTCCTTCGGGTGCTTGGATAAAATGCGGATGTCAACTTGACCCATATTTCGAAGTTATGGGTTTCATGTAATAGGAATGGAGGAGCTGCACACTGTTGTCCACAGTCTCTAACCGAAGTTCAGTATCTATAACCAAAGTTCAGCATCAAGGACAGGGAGTCTATTGATACTGAACTTTGGTTAGAGACTGTGAACAACAGAGTGCAGCTCCTTCACTTCTATTACATGAAACCCATAGCATCGAAATATGTTATTCACAAGAACTCAACTTAGTCACACAACATGAAAATCAACATACTGATAGCAGACTTAGTTAGGATAATGAACAACGTGTCCCCACTATGCGAACCATATGAAGCAAAGAAATATGTACAGAACTTCATGCACCGCATGCAATTCTCTGGATATGATCAGAAAGATAGGGTTCGGGTATACAGGGGAGCTAGAAAGAATTAGATAACATTATATGTAATGAAACCAGTGGTACCGCCCTAGATATAGAAGTAAAGAATGGAATAGAATAGAAAGAGTTTGTGACAAAACAAGCAGAGTGAACACGTGGTACGATAAATATCAAGGAGTGATGTTTGTAGAGGCTGCAGCCCATGGAGAACTAGCCCGTAGATTTAGAAAAGCTCTGAAGGAGGCCAAACTCAACATTAAGATCCTTGAAGAGCCAGGGAGCTCCATCAGATCACAACTCTGTAGGCCATACCCCTTTGAGAATATCACATGCACCAATGAAAACTGCATGGTAAGTAGGATTAACCCTGGTGTTAACTGTAGAACTAGAAATGTAGTCTACAGCATACACACACACATACATGCATTGGCGCACATAGATGCCTACATACATAAATAAATACACACATACGTACATACATACATACATACATACATACATACATACATACATATGTGTATGCGTACGCATACTAACCCACACATACAAGCACAACCAAAAGAACGCAGCTCGGATAACGGACAGAGTCAACGACTATTAAAAAGGTTGCAAGACAACGAAATTTTTAGAAAAATAAACAAGTAAATGAGTAGAAACTGAAACGCTGTGTGTGTTAAATTATAAGGCACTAAAAGAGAATGACTCACCCAGATACAACAAAATATGCTTCAACACACGAACTCACATAAAGAATCTTGCAAACGAATTCATAAACGAAATACACATACACATACACACACACACACACACACACATATATATACACACAAACACATACATGTGTCTGTACATATCTACATACATACATACATACATACATACACGTACACACTCATATACATATACATACATATATATATATATATATATATATATATATATATATATACACACAAATACATACATATACGTATATATGTGCATACATGTATACACACATTTACACATACGATGGCGTCTCTCTCCCTATCTCTCTCCTTTTCTCTCTCTCTCTCTCTCCTTTTCTCTCTCTCTCTCTCTCTCTCACTCAGATATTTATATTTTTAAATGTAGGTCAAGTGAGGATATTGATTGAAAGTTTACTTCAATGTTGTTTATCAAGTTATTATGTTCCTCATATGCATGTTATTCGTGTGCCGCGATGTTGGTGTCTTTTCCTTATACTGACGCCAGTTCTATTCTTTCTGCTATGCTGCGGGTCGTTTCTCATTAATAAGTTGTCGTGGTGTTCTTCAACTCTCTTTCAGTGAATCTCAAATTGTATGACGTATTTCTAGTTTTATAATATATATTGGAATAAATTGTGCAGTCTGTGCAGAGAAATGATTCTGTAACAGAAGAGGAAATAAGGGTCACTGATACCGTTGCAAAACAGCAATGAAAGAACTTTGGTGAACCAACTCACTGATTAATAAAGTGACTGATTAGTTCATTACTTAATTTGTTGATAGATAAAAAGTAAAAAGGAAGTGAAGTACAGCCAATGCGTATGAATTTATTGGATAAATGACCGTCCCAAGGCATTATGATTTCACACCATGAATCAGGCAAAACAAATATGGAAACTACTTATGCGCGCGTGTACATATATACATACATACATACATACATACATACCTACATACATATACCTATCTATATGCATACATACACCCCCACAGCCCACACATATTTACACAGATACATGTATGTGTGTGTGCGTGAGTATATAGATACCTGCCTATATATATATATATATATATATATATATATATATATATATATATATATATATACATATGTATGTATGTATGTATGTATGTATGTGTGTGTGTATGTATGTATGTATGTATGTATGTATGTATGTATGCATACGTACAAATGTATATATGTGTGCATAAACAGACAGACACAATACATGCATACAGATATAGATATATATACTTACATATATTGCGTTATGCAATCAATTGTGAATTTATTAGCCACAGACAGCTTCGAGCATCAAGTAATAATCACTTAGAACAACGACCAGATTCGCTAGAACTCAAAAATATTGTTACCTCTTCGCAGAAGGCGGGATTATCATTAAAGTCCATCCACAATGACACGATGACTGTCACAATGGAAATTACCGATACTTAGACTTTCTTCTGTAAAGAGGGAAGATAACTGTGAGAGACAGTGAACCTGATGATTGCATTACGTAATGATTAGATGATGTTCGAAAGAAACTGAAGCTCATAAAGTATGAATTGATTGTGTTACTTAATGAATTTCTATCGATTTATATTTAGTGCTCTCGTTTCTTATATTTGTGACGTACATTAACTGCTTATATATATATCAGGAGTAAAGATTATTTGCCAACATAACATGGCAGTCCCGGTTTAGTACGAATGTTGCTGTAATTTAGCCCCAGTAGACATCGTCTCCAGCTGGCTGTACGACACGATCTGTGCCCTTATATTTTCGAACAAGGGAATCTATCACCCCCACTCAACTCAAAACAATATATACACACACACACACACACACACACACACACACATATATATATATATATATATATATATCAGTTTCAAAAATTAAAAAGGGACATGGCAAGGAACGAACGGAAAATTCACACACAAGACATGAACACTTTTTCTCCTCGTCAGTTATAATCTAGGAAGATCATTACAACTTCGCGCCTTCAACGATATGTTCATTTGTGTGTGGTGGAGTACATATATACATGCATACATATGTATGTATGTATTTATGCATATATCTTTTGAGCGGGTGTGGTGAATCTCGATATAGCTATAAATAACAACGGGTAAATATCAAGTTAAAAACTCTTTGGATAGAAAAAGTTGAATGCTCTCAGTGGGACTCGAATCCACATCTCCTGTTAACATGATAGGCATTCTACTATAGTACCAAAGTAATCCTTAGATTTTGCACGCTATTATTTAAAGCTTCATCTACTCCGATATTCACCGTTCCAAAAACACAAAGAAAAAATTATTTCACGCTCTGGAACTTTCTACATTTTTATGACGTCAGTATATCTATATATATGTGCTTGTATGTGTGTTTGCGTTTATATATATATATATATATATATATATATATATATATATATATATATATATTAGTTAGGTAAGAAGGTAGCTCCTCTGACCCGTCACAAAGCCTCCGCAACTGGAGGCAGAGACGAATGTATCTTCAAGCCTGAAACCTGGCCCGAATATTGCAACAGAGAGAATTCCGCTAAAAACATCCACGTTGCTCGGTGGTATTTAACTGGACGACGGATTAATCTACTAACGATGTCAGGCAGTGTATGATTTTAATTCAGAACACAAAGGGACCGGATCAAACATCGCAAGGTCCGACGTTGTTACGGTTCTACCAATCAACCGCCTTGGATTGGTACTTTTTTCACGATGCCTGACGGATGAATGGTATAGTTGACTTCGATGGTATTCGAACTCAGAGTGCAGGGAGTCGGAACAAATGTCGCGAAGCATTGTATCCGACGCCCTAATGGTTCAGTTAATTCTCCATATGTGGCTGTGTATATATACGCACACACGCACGCACGCACGCATGTACACACACATACACACATATTTATATACATACATATACATATATACACACACGCACACATATACATCTATATACGTACATACACTCACAGATGCCATAAAATTATTATGTATAAGTCACGCTGTCCAATACGTGTATGCACATTTATTCATGGATAAATAATTCATGTACTTAAGCATGTTCTGTGTACTAGGCGTATTCTTAATAAATATTCAACAGCATTTATTATACATAAATAAATCGATTCTGGCTACTCGAGAAATGGACGAAAGAGATATACAGACAGTTTCCACTAGTTTTATTTTCTTATTCTACTTTATTTTTTCTTCTCAATAAATTGAAGATGTTTCCCCTTCTCTACACACATAAACCACCATCACCACCACCACCAATAGCAACAACAAGGATAACCTTTGTTTCCATTATTGAGTTATGCATTCAAAATGATTTTTTTTTCTCTTTGGTTCTTATTTTTGATGAATCGACTTTAATTTGAGAACAGTTTAGTTAAATGCAACGTTGTGTTTGTATGAGTACGTGTATGTTTGTGTGTGTGCGTATATATATATAGGTAACGTGATGGAAACAGGAAAAATAGAGCTCAAAATATGAGTATATGTGGGTGTATGTATATTTTTATCGATATTTAGCAGAAGCAACAGGGTGACTCAATGCAAAATATTAATGAAAATATACATATACTCATATTTAGAGCTCTAAATTTAAGCTGATGAATAAACTGCTCTTTTAAGTTGTTTAGCATCAGACCAGCCTTGATTAAACAAACTGGCAAAATCAAAGGCATTCCGGCTATGATCATCCCGTCTTATTTTCGAACATAATGGTTTAGAATAACATTATCCTATATTAAAGTAAACTAGGCAGTGATGATTGAAATAAAGCTGTGTAAATTTAGATTTAACACATTTGTGTTCACCCAAATGTGAAAAAAAAACGCTGTTGCGAATTCCAGCTTGACAAAGCTTTGTACACACCAGCAAATTTATTATTTATTGTTTACATGTAAGAACGGCAGTTCTTAGCAGGCTATGAATGACAGATTCAGTATCTGTAGCTAACGAAGTGTAACAACTGAGAAAGACGTGTCCTACAGACTGATGACTTCATTCATTCTCCTCTTGCTCGTCTCGGTAGGTTTAACAAAAATTTCTCCTCCAAACACTTATGGTAACAGAAGTCTTTTCACATTTTAGTGCACATGAATGTGTTAAATATAAATTTATACAGCTTTATTATCCAATATAGTTTTTAAGCTGATAGATTGGGATTTGAGGGAAATTTGCCGCCAAATTTTCTGTCGGTCAAGCCACTACGTAGAATGTACCTCATTGGTCCGTCATTATAACTCAATAATTCTTCACTGATAATGAGCGTCAGGGTAATCATTACTCGGCTCCATAAAAATAGGATCTTTGTATAATTGGCAAATATCTTGCTAGTTTGTTGTGTTGAACACGAGTTCTTCAATCGTTTAAGTTTGTTTTGTGAAGCTCTGCCAAATCCAAATTTCAAAAAATTTCCTTCATGTTTGTTTTTCTAAAAACTACGATGGCCGAGCTAGCTGAAACCAGTAAAAGAATAAAATAGAATTCACCCTTAATAATTCAAAATGAACATATTAAGACCGTATTACCTTTTCTCAAATTGCCTGAAAGCTTTGAAAAAATATATATACTTAGATTCCACCCGCGCTCTTTCTTATTAGCTAACAGAAAAATCTTGACTGGATTCAAATCGTTGTTAAGACATGAAACAACTGAATCTCTTCCAAAAATATTTCGTTCTTGTCTACCATTTTGCAGCAGTCCATCTAAAATAGAGATCGATTTGGTTAAATTGGTGCGAATAAGAACCGAGTGAACAAGGAATCAACGCGTATATTATGTGCAAATTCTACGGAAAAACGCCATTAAATCATTATTCTCTGTGTTTCTTGTGAAATGAAAGTTGTCGATATATAATGTATATATGAATGCAGCTATGTATGCTGTGGAGTATTCCGATGCTTTGAAATATATTGAGTGGATATGAACACTGACCTTTGATATTTGTTCTCTCTTTCTTGGTTTTATGTGTGTGTGTGTAAAAACGTTGAATTAGATTCGTCCTTTAATTTGGAGGTTCCAAAAGTAGATTTCTAATATAGATTCTTCATATTTTGCTGGTAGCTTACTGGCGTAAGATTGTGAATATGAAAATAATACTTGTACATGGTGAGTTATGTGAATTTATGGAAAGAAATCCCATAAAAACTCAACAATTTTGATAAAAATGGAGAAGAGAAGGTGTTAAAATATATAATAGAATTTTAATTCATGCATATCATCATTTCGTACAGCGATATAAAATTCATGCAAATTCATTGTTGAATAGAATTAATCAAATTAATTAGATTAAATTAAATTAATTATATATCATTCTACTCTTCAGTGCAAGAAGTAAAAAAGTTTTGTTTATACTTCTGGAAAGAAAGAAGAAAAAAGAAGCATAAAAATTCATAATTCAACTTTTCGAAGTTATAGGTGCAATCCTACATATATCCATATGGGTTAAAATCCTGATACAGTAGACATCCCAAGAAGAAAAAAAACGTGAGCATATCAACGTTTAATATCAGGATGGTAGCAGAGGTAGCTATTAATTGGTAAAAGTAAAGAAAAGAAATATATATAGCAATGTCATCTACTGCATCTCCTGCTCTCTCTGCTCTTCTCTATACATCGAGCAAAAGGGACGCCCCTTGGCTGACTGGTTCGTGGAACACCTCCGACACACCCGACTCGGCAATGATACCCCGGCCTCGCGCCATTTCCGATCTACCGGTCACTCTTTGCAACACCTGTTTGTGTTCGGATTGTCCATCCGGACTCCCGTCTTCGCCGTGAAGATGGATTAATCTTCTCTCTTCGTTCCTTTGCGCCACATGGGCTCAACTCTCCTCCCCTCTCCTCTCTTCCTCTCACACCTACTTCCTCCCACCCACTTCTCCTCTCTTGCTCCGATTCCTACTTCTTCTCTTCACTCCTACCCTCCTTCTCTCTTCTCTTCACTCCTACCCACCTTCTCCCTTCCCCCTCTCCCTTTCATCTTCACCCTTCCCTCGTAATCCTACCCCTACGCAATCCAACCCCACCTTCCCTATCCATCCCATCCCATCCCCACCCTATCCCTTACACCCACTTCCACATACCCCACCTCTACCCCACCCTTGCTTTCCCTACTCTCGCCTTCCCAACAACTCAACACCACCACACCACACACTACCATACCACACAATACACACCACGCACACACTAGCACTGACCACTTCCCAGCACCCACACCATCATCCACACACCTACACATGCACACACGCACACGTGAAGGTAACCAGCCCTCTTCCACACGCACATACACGTTCTCTTATACACACGCACGCGCACCTTCGTTTTGGGATCACCACTACTTTATTATCCCCCCTTCTTCCTAGCTCCCCTGTGTGACCCCTCTGTCCAGCACTCACCACGATAGCTCGCTAGCGACTACACATTCTTTATTTTCTCTCCCTGTTTCTTTCTGTGTTCCTTTCTGTTAAAGAGCGTAGGCTCGAAACATTAAAGACTTTTTCACTTCCCGAGCGTTAAACTAATATATCTGTTTGTTGTCTACACCACCTGTTTCATCTCTTGTTTTTGTGTGAATTGTCCCTATATATATATATGTATGTATGTATGTATGTATGTATATATATATGTATATATGTATATATATGTATATATACATATGTATATATATATATATATATATATATATATATATATATATATATATATATATATATATATATATATATATATATATATATACATATATATATATATATATATATACATATAAGGTTCTATATATATATATATATATATATATATATACAGACACACAAATATATATATATATCAGGGTTGTATTCGCAATTCATTTGTAGGCTGTCCATTTTTCGGCACCTTTTAATTGCGATGTCTGAATACACAACTTTCTTATAAACAATGTTACCTGATTTACCGCAACGGGTATAAATAAAATGATTGCGTAGACTTCTTTGAACATATAGCATACAGTTGCCCGTGAAGGAAACAATGTTTTTCGAGTGATAGCACACCGACAGATAAAGTCTGTTCGTGTGGTTTATTTATAGACGCATCAAAGCTGCATTATACAGGAAACCGTAGCCTTTAAATACAAAAGGTATTTCTGTGTCAGATATTATCAAATGTATTCTGGATATAAAAGCATCTTCTCCTGTAGAGCAACCATGCAAATAGTAGCCTAGATAATATGAGGCATTATTCATTTTAGTCATCAGTCGAGTGCCATTATGCAACCGAGGCTAATCAAGATTCCGTATGATGATGGCTCCCACTTTTTAACAGAAGTGAGTGTGGTAGAAGCCCAGGAAAATCCAAAGAATTAAAGAATGCAACAGGATAGTTGTCAGTCTTTGCAAGATCTGAAACTGAATCTATAGATTTATAGATCTGTGTATTTCATGAAATACGGTCCAAAAGCTTATTGTTTATGTTGTTGACTGATATTTTTTAGTGTAAGTACTGTCTTTTCATGTAAGTATGTATGATTGTATAAATGGTTCTGAAAATTTGGAAATACTCCTGTTGTTAGTTCATTGAGTAATGAAACTGATGTACTAATTAGAGATGTATCTAAACAATTATTTTCATCAAGGAATACTCTACCTTGTCCAAATCCCAAAATGTTTGAGTAAATGCTTGAGACAGATAATCACCTAATAGTGTGACTCTCATATTTTAGTTAGGCTCATTCTTGTTACTTGTCTTAACAAATTCGAGGTTCGACTGAAAAGTTTGTATGATGATCAAGATACTCTGAAGGAACATCACCAAATGAGGTTTATTTCTTAACATAACCTCTTTGCGATCCACGCACATTTTCCATCGGTGTTGCAGTGCTTGCATCCCATTAGTGAAAAAGTTTTCATCCTGTTGCTCAAAAGAAAAAAAACAGCAGATATCACGTCATCATCACAGCCAAGTGTTTTTTCATGTTGGAGAACACGAGTGATAGTCAAATGGGGCTAAATCAGGAGAGTAGGAAGGCAGATCAACCAGTTCAGAGCCGCAGTCACGTACAACAGTCATAGTCACGTACAACAGTCATAGTCACGTACAACAGTCATAGTCACGTACAACAGTCATAGTCACGTACAACAGTCATAGTCACGTACAAGAACTTGTGTGCCGGAGTATTGCCTGATGAAATAAAAACCCTTTTGTCAGTCTTTCTGGGTGTTTGAACCCCATGACATTCCGAAAACGTTTCGTGCTGCCTCGTAGGTTTGGTGTTACTGATGATGTCGGAAGGAGCTGCAGGAATCCTGTTGATCATTATTCATCAAATAGTGACAGGAACGTCTTGTAATGTTACTGTATGAAGACAATCAATACGCGCGCACACATGTGTGTGTGGCGGTTGGGGGTTGGGGGGTGCATAGATTATTGATTCGTTTTTATAAAGAACTTTAACTTTTACTGTTGTTGTTGTTCTTCTTCGTTTTCTTCTTCTTCTTCTTCTTCTTCTTCTTCTTCTTCTTCTTCTTCTTCTTCTTCTTCTTCTTCTTCTTCTTCTTCTTCTTCTTTGTATTATTTAGTGGTTTGTTTTATATTCCCGATTGTTGAAGAATGATGATAGTGAAATTCATGCTTTTGCCAAAGATATTAATGCCGTTACTGAAGTGAAATAATAACGTTATTATTTCGCATCTACCTGCTCATAGAACAAGGGAAAGTAAATGTAAATATTCTTAGACTACTTTTTCTAAATATCGCTCAGTTTTTTATCCGGTGATTATGTGCTGATGTCAATGAGGTCCTTTCCAGGATGAGAACTATCATTTCGTTTATTATTTATTATTCAATTGCACCTTTTCTTCAACTTATGAAATTAAGACATGTGAATATACACAATCTCGACTAGATACAGTTGATATAGACACGAAGCGAAACTTTCTTACTCGTCAGTACTCACCTATCTAAGAGTGATTGCCAGATTTAATGATTTATTTCATTGGAGAATAACAATGAAATCGGATGGTTACTAAATCTCTGAGGTCAGAGTGATATCCATGGACCTGGAAGTTAAAAGTTTGAGTTTCAGTAAGTAGATTGCAAGTTAGAGTGGTGCACTAAAACTGGTACATCACAAGAGTATGACTTCTTCAAATTGCTAAAGACAATCCTTTTTCCACGTGAAAAATTAGTGGAAATCTGCATTTTGAATGCAAGATAGGTATAAAAACTGTTTTGAAATACACGATAGAAATAAAGACCACTTGAATCAGATTAAAATATAAACCACTTGAATTTATTCGTGTTTATGACTCTGCTTATAGATACGTCGGTCTGCTTTGATGATAACTAGAAAGATTCTTGAACCGTGAGCAATTTTAGTCGTCTTACAGAGGTACTGAGCTGGACCGAACTGGAATCTAAATGAATTGTGATCGCTGGTATAATGGAATGGAACGCGAAGAGTTATTAGGCATCTAGTTCATCCAAATGACTGGGAAATATGGTCGATGAAATCTACAAGGGTAAGTCAAAAGTTATACGCACTCTTGTTTCCGTAGTTTGTTAAAACAAAAGCAGGGGTTGAACAATTATATCATTTTTCGACATAGTTTCCTTGCTTTACGATGCACTTCTTCCAGGAGTCCTCAAGCTTGATTATTCCTTCGGAGAAGGTTTTCGGCTAGTCTCGCAGCTATTTATGCATCGCTTCCTACGCTTCTTCTTCCGTAGCAAACCGACGCCCTCGTAAAGGTTGTTTGAGTAGTCCATGGAAGTGATAATCGGAAGGTGCGAGATTTGTTTGCAGGGTGTTCTAACAACTCGAAACCCAATTTTTTGCCTCTCGAGAATTGATTAGTATAATCTTTTCTGCGAAAGGGTGTATCTTGAATTTAGTTTTCGTTGGCGATTCCGGGTGTTTTCACTCCATATTCTGCTTTTGGATTCTTGCTCAAAGTGATGAATGCAGGTCTCATCTGTGACTATTCTCTCCAAAAAAGCTTCGTCTTCATCGTTGTTGTGGTCGAGCAAGCATTGACGGATCTCCACGCGATCGGGCTTATGCACTTGGCTAAGCTCTCTTGGCACACATCTCACATAGACTTTGCATAAGCGAAGTTTGTCATGGATGATTTCGTATACAGAACCATGATTAATTTGTAGAGAACAGGCCACTTCATTAATGGTCACTCGTCAGTTTGCCAGAACCATCTTTCGAGCTTGTTGAATCTTCACATCAGTGGTGGAGGTTGATGGGTGTCCTGCTCCCTCTTCGTGCTTCACACTTTAAAACTTCCCCATCCACCATTTTAAAACTTCCCCATCCACTCATGTTCATTTCTATGCGGTAGACGGCGGTTATACTGGGGCACCGCCCTCGAGGGTTTCTTAGCCGAACGAATCGACCCCAGTACTTATTTTTTAAGCCTGGAACATATTCTATCGATCTATTTTACCGAACCACCAGGTTACGGGGGTATAACAAACTAACACCTGTTGAAAAGCAGTGATGGGGGATAAACGGAAATGCGCGCGCATCTCTCTCTCTCTCTCTTTGTATATGTATGTATGTAAGTATGTATGTATGTATGTATGTATGTATGTCTTCTTCGACCAGATCTGCTCACAAGGCTTTGGTCGGCCTGGATTCATAACAGAAGACACCCATGGAGCCACGCAGTGCGACTAAACCCGGAACTATGTGGTTGGGAAGCAAACTTCTTATCACACCGCCACGCAAGTATTCTGAGTCTGTACTATGGCTTCACACAGAAGTCGCCTCCTCTGTCACAATAAAGAAATTTCATGGGGCTGAGAGATTATTCCCATCCAACATCATTCTCATCGATTTCTGCAAGTGTAATTTGAAGAGGAGGGCGAAAACATAAGTCGTAAATGAAACCATTCGTAAAGGAAAACCATTAGAGATATTGACTAAAGCTTATAACTACTTGTGTAAATCAGAGTAAAACAATCCACCGTAAACACCACGTTATTCAATTACAGGCATATAGAGAGGGTCTTTTCCCAGAAGACAATCGAATTTCCAGAATTTGCTAAACTGATTACTTACACCATTTTCTTATATTTTCTGTAGAATTTTTTCTTTTTGTTTTCTTTTTTTATTTTGTTTTTGCAATGGAGAGAAAGCATCATTCATTTCTTAATTTCAACATATCTATCTATCTATCTATCTATCTATCTATCTATCTATCTATCTATTTATCCAGCTATTCCTCTCCCTCTCTCTCTCTCTTTTATTTATCTATCTATCTATCCATCTATCTATCTATCAATATATATATAGAGAGAGAGAGAGAAATACATACATACGTACATACATACATACATACATATATATACATTGCATCACCTAACTGTCTGGATGTTTTGCGCTCTTGTCCCATTTTGTATTTATATATATATATGTGTGTGTGTGTGTGTGTGTGTGTGTGTGTGTGTGTGTGTAGTGAATCTATCTCTATCGCCATTATATACAAACAACCTTTCTCACTAGTATAAATATTAACAAGTGCGGGCGTAGCAGAGAGCAGCCTGCCCTGTCATCACCTGACTGACTATTCTTTGCGCGGGTAAATTATCTCCACCCGTTCGCCCCAGGACGCAAACTGACCAACCGTAGCCCCTAATAAGGTCACGTGATAGTGTTTTTCTAATGCTTCTCTGGAGCCTACCTTCAGCTATAAATAGCCTGCTAGATACCCGGCAAATTCGTCGCGACCCAGATCTTAGATCTGGTCGTTCTGACCACACACGCGTAACACAGCCAGCCAGTTCCAGCGACGACATCAACAACACCATCGTTCAACTACGAACTACAAGCATCGCCCCCGACGTCGCCAGCAGCAACACGACACTACGACTACCAGCATCACCGCCAG
>NC_142938.1:42188749-42203749 GCF_046866305.1 Octopus bimaculoides
TATATATATGCATATACACACACAAAACGTAAACAACATGAAATACGAAAATAACGTTGGGTACACAAAGAGCGAGAGAAACAAATGGAAAACAAGGAGTAGAAGGACAGCCAACAACTGATGAAGGATAGTTTTTTATGTTACTTGTCTTGTTTTCCAGTTGTTTCGCTCTTTTTTTGCGCTCCCAACGTTATTTTCGTATTTCATGTTGTTTACATTTTGTAACGTCCTGTACCCATATATGCTTGCCTATATATATACATATGTATGTATGTACATATGTGTGTGTATATATGCATATATATATATATATATATATATATATATATATATATATATATATATATATATATATATATATACCGGAGTAAGCACATGAAATGTGCAACAAGGTGGAAAAAAGAGTACTCAAATACCAGAGGTAGAGTAATATGCTTTATTTAAAAGCAGCGAGTTTCACGTTCCCGTTCATCGATGAACGGGAACGTGAAACTCAGAGTAACAGTATTTTTGTTATATTTCTGCTGCTTTTAAATAAAGTATATATATATATATATATATATATATATATATATATATATATATATATATATATATATATATATATATATATATATATATATATAATATTATTATTTGATTGAACGACACGCATCCATTTCGAAGTAAGTTTTGTCTTTATATATATATATATTGTATGTATATATGTGTGTGCTGTGTGTGTGTGTGTGTGTGTGTGTGTGTGTGTGTGTGTGTGTGTGTACGACGAGCTTCTTTCAGTTTCCGTCTACCAGATCTACTCACAAGACTTTGATCGACCAGGGTTATAGTAGAAGACACTTGCCCAAGGTACCACGCTGTGGAACTGAACCCGAAACCATGTGATGTAAGAAATTTATCTTTTATTTATTGGTATGACCCCAATCAGTTCCATTGAATTTATTGACTCTGGTACAAACACAACGAAACATAACTTCGTGCTTATTTGTAATCGACACATTGTGTCTATTTCTCGTTGACTATTCATTGATATTTTCTTATTTATTTATTTAATTATTTATTTGCCTGTTGTTTATTTCAAGAAGAATTTTGGAAATAACTTCATGTTTTAGCTTTCTTCAGGTGCAAGTGTGGCTGTGGTAAGAAGTTTGCTTCCCATCCATATGATTCAGGGTTCAGTCCTGTGCCACTTTGAGCAAGTTTCTTCTACTACAGCCCTAAGCCGATCATAGCTCTGTGAGTGGATTTGGTAGACGGTAACTGAAAGAGGCCCGTCGTACATGTGTGTGTGTGTGTGTGTGTGTGTGTGTGTGTGTGTGTGTGTGTGTGTGTGTGTGTGTGTGCGCGTGAATTTGTCCTCGTGACTTAGCGGTTCGGTTTAAGACACTGATCGAATAAGTACCAAGCATTGAAAAAAATAAGTACTGAGGTCAATAATCTCGACCATAAAACCCTTCAATGCAGTGCCCCAGTATGGCCGCTGTCCAGTGACTGAAACAAGTAAAAGATAAAAGACAAAGCACTGTGCTGCCTTTCATTCCACTTTTCTTCTTTTCCGTAGGAAAAATAAAGAAGTCACATGACGAAGGTATTGAAACAGTGCAGCCATAAACCAGACGATAAGCACACCACACTTAATGCCATACGTTTTGAGTTCAGGTCCAACCAGATCCTTCGGCATCAGTAAAACATTTACCAGATATGTGACCATTTACATGGATTTAGTCAATCAATTTACCCTTCGCCATCGAATTTCTGATCCGCCTATGATAGAAACATTTGTTCTGAGTTCTAAACCAACCGAGTTCAACTTTATGTTTCATCCTTTCGGGGTGGATAAAATAAAGTACCAGTCAAGTACTGGGATCGATGTAATTGACTAACCGCCTCTCACAAAAGTTATGACATTGTACCTATAGTAGAAAGTATTGTTATTATTATTCTTTACCTTCTGAGTTAAAATTCTGCCGAGGTTGACTTTGCCTTTCATCCTTTCAGGATCTATGAAATAAGTACAGCTGAGCACTGAGGTCGATGTAATCGATTTGCCCCCTCCCCTAATATTTCAGGGCTTGTGCCTATAGTAGAAAGGATTATTATTATTATAATCAAGGTAGTGAACTGGCAAAATTCTTCGCACGCCGGGCAAAATGCTTAATGGCGTTTCGTTGGTCTTTACGTTCTGAGTTCAAATTCTGACGAGCTCAGCTTTGACTTTCAACCTTTCAGGGTCGATAAAATAAAGTACTAGTTGAACACTGAGTTCGATGTAATCGACTGGCTTCTTCTCCCAGAATTTCAAGCCATGTACCTATAGTAGAAAATATTATTGGTTTTACATTCTGAGTTCAAATCCGACTGAGGTCCACATTGCATTTCATCCTTCTAAAGTCGATAAAATAACGTACTAGTCAAGTAATCAACTGTTCCTTTCCTGAAAAATTTATGTGCTTGTGTCTAATTTAAAAATTATAAGAGGACAGTCTGTTGGCTGAGTCAGTAGAGCATCAGACAAAGTAATTTGCCATATTTATACAGAATTCTTACATACTTAGTTCTAATCCCGCAAAAGTTAGCTTTACTTTTCATTTTCCGGGCTGGATAAAATAAAGTACTAGTTTAGTGCTGAGGTCAATCTACTCGCCTAATCCCTTCCCCTCAAATTTCTGTCCTGCGCCATTATTAAAACCAATTACAATTATTGAGAGCAGTCCACCGAGGTCGACTTTGCTTTTCCCCGCTCCGCTGTCGATAAAATAAGTACCAGTTGAGCACTAGGTCGATGCAATCGACTTACCTCTCCCCCGAAATAGCTAGCCTTATGTCAAAATTTTTATACCATTACTGAGGGCAATGGGATGGTAGACGGGAAAACAATAAAGTAGCGAAGAGATGGAAACGGTAATCTGTCACCGGTCACCTATTGATCTCATTCAATTGACTATTGTTATCGGCATCAAATGTCTGGACAATTGGCATCCCGCATCGTCATAGACGTTTTCATCATCATCGTCTTCATTATCATCAACATCGTCTTCATTATCATCAGCATCAGTTTTCTTCATTTCGCTTTCTTCTCCATCCCTCTTCAAAGAGTACTTCAACACTAGAATATCTCGACGTGTTCTATACCAAAACCATTGTCATCAACTCATTTTTTTATGTTATTTTGTCGTTGTTTTTTATGGCTTTAATTTTTCTCCTGTCTTACAGTTTATCAATTGTAATATGATACGAACGTCGATAAGCCAAGTGTTTTATATACAAGTCGGCGCTGCTTATTTCTATCGTCATGTCCTCAATGATCGGTTGGCATCTAGGTAGTTTTAAAAAAAGCAATGGAATTTGTCGAGATTTCTCAGAGAACAGTGCATATTTTGGCAAGTTTCCATACACTGGGGGTGGATTCCAACGAATAACATAACTGTTCCCAACTACTTCATTTCAGAAATCTGATCGTACTGCACTGTTTGAAATATTAGACTTGAAAATACCTTGTCATCAAACTGAAGAACAAAACAAAAACTAAATTTACACTATTATTTCCTGATTTTCACGCACATACACCACAAACATACACTTAAGCACGCGCACACCACAAACGTACATATACACATACTTAAGCACTCACAAATATTCATGCTATTTATATACACACATAGAACTAGAAAATTACACATGCAGGCACGTTTAAGTACGCACACACTTACATATTCACACAATGATATACACATACACAGACACACACATAGAAACAACTAGAAAATTACACACACATACATTCACGGCAACCTAATAAATTAGTCTGGCATCTGAATTGTTAGTTAAGCAGAAGGAAGTTAACCATGTTGTTGGGGAGTAGCAAGGAAATTTTGTCAACAGCACATCCTAGTTTGTCTACGATACTCTCTCCCTCTCCTTCTCTCGCTCTCCCTCTCTCTTTCTCTCTCCCTCTCTTACACCCGTTTCGTGCATATTTCTGAAAGTTCATCTATTTAGTATGTTGCCAAGTTCATATAGTTAGTGTGTCAAAAAAAAAAAAAAGAAAGAAAAAGAAAAGCGTTTATAGCTGTTCTACCTTTCCTAAATAACTCTGAAGAGATTTGTAGAATTCAATAAACAAATAAAACAAATTGCATGATCATAAATGCTCCCACCACCGCCGCCATCATCATCATCATCATCATCATCATCATCATCATCATCATCATCATCATCATCATCATCATCATCATCATCATCATCATTAACCTCAAACTATGCCTTTTCATTGTCACCAATATCATTATTTCTATTGGCAGAATCGCTAGAGTGTGGGATAAAATACTTTTTGATATTTAGTTACTTCACTTAACATTACTGAGTTCAAACCCTTCCGAGACCAACCAATTCATTCATCGTTCCGGAGAGATAAAATGTGTACAAGTCCAATACTGAACTCGATATAATGGATTATATCTCTCTGCAAAAATATTTGGCCCAGTGCCTGTGTTACAAGTTATTATGATTATGATTGCCAGTCAAAATTCCTGGCAGTATGATCTACTTGCTGCTACATCCAACAACACCCAGACATATGTTGATGACACGATCCTGCGTTCCTCTCTCATTTTTCTCAATTATACGTCGACCACGTATAGTTTAGACACCTCACAACAAATCTGCATTGATTCCATTAACAGAGTCCCTGAGAACATCTTCAGTGAAGTCATGTCAACCGTGTTTCTTTTAACAAGCATAAAAACTCGAGCATTTTACTTTTCAAGAAAACACCATTCCACCACATCCCCAATAAATATGTGCAGTGCGGGATTTAGGACAAATGAGGCCCTGTGCTAGTTAAGTTATGAAGCCCCTTACTTTTGTATAGAGAATTGTTTATGCACAATATTATGTTAAAAAAATAACGTGTAAAAGCGTTCACATTAATTTCACTTTTATAACTTTTAGGAAAAACATTTGAACGTTTGACATTTGAAAAATTCATCGTGAAAAATTTGGAGGGACAGGAAGATGCCCCCACCCCACTCTAGTCAACAGAGCCCTAAGCACAATGGCAAATCTGGCTCTGAATATGTGACACTCAGAACTCCATAGTTGCTCCAAATGCTAGGCATCACTATCACCATGAGTTTCTGTTGACGAAAGCACATCCTCAGTACAGCAAGGACAGCATCACAAAGACTAGACCTTCACTTCAGGACCAGAAAATATTTAAGCCTACATCTGCTGACACTCTACAAGGCTCAAAATGAAGTACTGCTCCCACATAAGTGACGGTGCTACTACTATGAACAAGGACTTCCTGGACTGCATCCAGTGGAGGGCCATTCAACTGATTGAAATTTGATAACAAATGTACGCGATCCAGCCCCTCGAAGACCTGCAAAGGTCATGGGCAATTCTCCTTCCTTCAAACTCAACAATTAAAAAAGGAAGCATTAATTTCGTCTCTTCATGCCGAGGTCGATTTAACGTTCATCCACAAGAAAATCGATGAAATACGTCCCAGTCAAGTAATGGAGTCAAATGAATCAACTATAAGTATACCCTGTGGAAAATTTCCTGGTTATTATTATTATTTCTTCTTTTTGTCAGTCCACTCGCTCTCTCTAGCAGAGAGAGAGAGAGAGAGAGAGAGAGAGAGAGAGAGAGAGAGAGAGAGAGAGAGAGAGAGAGAAAGAGAGAGAGAGAGAGAGAGAGAGAGAGAGAGAGAGAGAGAAAGAGAGAGAGAGAGAAAGATTCATTAACAAAGGTAAGGAAATTTTGTCCTATCAGTAATTGCAAGTGCACGAAAAATTTTCTGGAGGCACAGCTGTGCCGATAAAATGTAAGGAATCTTAAATTTTACAGATTCATTAGAATGCAACGTATATTAAAGTATTGTCTTGATGTTAAAGTTTGGGTTCCCAAATTTTTAGGCTATCGACAGCTTCATGGGATTCTCAGTCCTTCGGTGACACCAGGGATGCACTAAGAATACATATATAAAATATTATTCATATTAGTTAAAAAATATTAAAAAATAAAAAGGATACGAGAGAAAAACTTCCATAAATCATACAGGTAATATTAAGCATATTAAAATGAATTAATTCTTTTTCATTAACTCTAGGTATGTGTTTGATGTTCATTAGCAAGGACGTTGCTATTTAGTCGGAAATTAATGAGTTTTAGTCCTGAAGTTACTACATTCTTCCAAGTTCAATCTATTTCTATGCTTTGAGAAAACTGCATTTGTGTGTCTAGAAACCTGATTGAACAATGTACAAACTTGTACTAAGGTTGGGGTTGCAGTGTTTACATTGCTTCGGTAAACGTCAGATTCGAGATCTACAAGCCTATCAACGAGTTAATCTCGGGAGATTCAATGTCTGCATTCCCTATTTTCAAATCAGTGTGACAATTCAGCCAATCGAATGCATTATCTCCTAGTTCTTCGAAAGTCGTCCGTTAGTTTTTCAAGGTGTTTCATGTATACCTCCAGATCACATCTGAAATTGTCTAAGTTGGAAAAATATTTAAAATCTTTACATGTCGATGTAGATATTTCTATAAGCCTATTTTACTTTGGAAGCCTATGCAGTTTACTCTATTTACAAGCGAATTTAATTCCATCACATAAAAGTTTGTGACATAAGCATAGAATTGATGCTTAAATTTCTTTTAAAGACAGACAATTATTAAACTACACCCTATGACGCGATTTATTCTTTAGATTTCTGTTGGAAATAATTACATATTGCTCTATGAAATAGGAGTTCCGTAAAAGGTTTTTCATGTTTACTTAGGTTCAAAAAGCTTTCCAGATTATTTCCATTGTAAAGAATGTTTTTATATATAAATATCAACTTTTTTTTTCATATCCCTTTCAGTTTCAGTGAAATATTTATGCAACCGAACCTAAATTATAATTTATAACTTATATGAAATATATATTTCTAAAGTTAAAGAACGTTGGAACTAAATATAAATAAATCATTATATTTACAAATATAAGGATTTTTAATGATGGTTTCAAATATACTATGAGATTCATATCATTCTAAGACACAAAAGTACCCGACTCTTAACTTTCCAAACACTTTCTTCTTTTGATATTTTCTTTTTCTGGATACCAAAGCATTGATCTTTGGTGAACGAATGCCAACAGCTTCGTAGATTCGAAGATCTTTATTTGTGATATTTCTGTTCATCATCAATTAGATTTGTTGAGATTTTTCAAAAGCCGTAAACTTGCAATTCTTTCTGCGTCACGATGCCATCACTCTGATATTTAGCTGTTGAAAGATAAATTCCTTTAGTATGTTTGCATGAATGTATGTGTGTGTTTGTGCATGGGTATGCATGTGTGTATTTGTCTGCATGTGTGTATTTACCAAGGAGAAATAAAGAACGTTCATATATATATATATATATATATGGAAAACATTCAGTTCGTGACTCAACAAATCTAAAACTTTATTTAAAAAATTCGTTTAGAATCTGAAAATATTTCCTTTTTTAATACAACGACAATTAGTATTTGCAACATAGATTACTATTAAAATTCTCTTTTATTTCAAAGTGCTGCTACCAAAAACTAATCGCTGTAAAAATAACTAGGTTAGACGATACAAAAATAGAAATGAAAACCCACTCGGAAGATCTTTAAGATCAATAAACCGATTGCATATTTGTACAATATATTTTCTTTTTGTAATAATTTAAGCTTTATGTATGGAAGAATAAATATTCATATATAGAAATGATCTCGCAGGTATATCTGAAACCTGAGTTTAATTAAATCGATATCTTTGCAGACATCTATTATCAGACACACATTTTCAAATCCCTATATGCCGGATCAAATTACAGCTAACTGTGGCCTTAAGCACATCCCAATAATGATTCCTCTTTTGTTCCCTAACTCAAAAACAAAAATAAAAGACAAAAATAACCTGTGGAAAATTTTCTAAGTCAAAAGCACAGTCCTGCCATGATTTAGGTAAAAAAAAAAACGGAATGCATGATATCGAAAGAGATTAGAGTATTCTCTTTTACGTTAAAAAGTTTCACATTTCGTTCAAAATTAATATAAACAAGATTCTTATGATATCGTAGATTTCAGGATTAGTTGACGGATGCTTTCTTGTATGGTACTGCCATACAACACATTCTCTTAACAGCCAGGCAGAAAGACAGACAGACTGATAGACAGATAGACGGACAGACAGACAGACAGACAGACAGGCAGGCAGGCAAGCAGGCAGACAGAGAATGAGGATAAAAACTCAAACAGAGACAGGCAGACAGACAGGGACGGGGAGAGATGGTTATACAATCGCATATGAATACAAGGTATAAGTACATATCTATGCATGCATGTCTGTATATGCTTATGTGTGTATGTATGTGTATGTTGTGTGTGTTTGCATACCTACCTACATACATACATACATACATACATACATACATACATACATACATAACCGATGAGACACGATGTTGTAGCTAGGACACTATAATGAAATCCGTCGGAAGGGAAATTCCGATCACAAACAAATAAGAACCCGCAATATGGCAGAAGCCATAGCCACTCATGATAAAAAGAAATATTTGCTGAATGTACAAGTGAAAACTTCAATAAAATGTAAGCACAACAGACCTGATATAGTGGTTTGGGATAGAGAAGAGAAACTGTGCGCAGTTGTGGAAATTAGCTGCCCAGTGGATGTTAACATCAAGCTGAAGATCAGTGAAAAAGAGAACACCTATGCTGAACTATTGAGAAATCTGCAGTTACTCGATCCAGATTGCAAGTTCAAGTTTATACCTGTAATTATTGGGTCCCTGGGATATGTAACACAATGCCTAAATACCAATCTTGAGAAATTAGGCTTCTCAAAACCAGAAAGAAGAAAGCTAATTCAAAGACTACAGATCCAATCCCTCATTGGAACTGTAAAAATCTGTAAAACTTTCCAGAAGTTTATCATTTAAAAATATATCAGTATGTCTAGATATGCAACTATATGCATAAGTACCCTGTTGTTTGATGTTGAAATTCCAATGAAGGAGCCTTGGATCTAGGTTAGAAACCGGCTCTTTATTGGAAAGAAATCTTGAAATAAACTGAATAATGACATACATACATACATATCCACATACGAGCGGTGAGAAGAGAAAGTTCCAGTAATCGACTCTGGTATCTTGAGAATGAAACGCCGAAAGTCTCGAAGCGGTAATGAATTTGGTTAGTCTTGAAATATTCGGAATCAATATCTATAATTAAGAGAGTTTGGAATAGTACAATTCTAGATAAACTATAAATATACTATTTGCACTGCTAGAGGTTTAATGCTGCATGCAATAAAGTATATCTAATAAATTTATGTAGACAGTCATTTTAAACACGCACGTACGCATATTCAGTACGTACACAGATGTAAGTGTATTTTTCTAAGTTTACCTTGAGTATGCAATATGTATATAGAGTTTAGAGCAATGGTTATCAACCATTTTTATATATAGATCTCTTTGATTACTATTTTATTATGATGGACCTCCATAGCCATTCGATGATTAGAAACTAATATTATTGAGATTTCTTTCAAAATTACTATTTTGTTCATCACACATTCACTTGTGATTGTTGAACTATATAAAATGTTAGAGAAAGAAACCTAGCTGTTTCTTACAATAAATATATCTACCACAAAATATTTTTCATTGATTCTTAAAATAATACTGTGGACCCAATTTACTACTGTGCTTATGTGCCCCCCCCCCCCGCCAAAAAAAATATTATATGAACCCCCAGGGGCCATATGGATCCCAATTGAGAACCACTGGTCTAGAGTTTCCGTATGCGGACGCACCTCAACTTACGTTGGTAATTTTTCCATCAGAAAACGACGTAACACGAAAAAACATCTTTTAAATTTCATTAGCCAATAACTGTTTTAATAAATGTTTGTGCATATTTTCACATGTATTTTATTTGATTTTTCCATTTCGATATTAGTTTTTGTGTACGTTTTCTTTTATTTAAAATTTTTTAAATATGTTCACTAAAACCAACCTAAAGTTAAATAAATCGTCTGAAGTTCAGGTTTATTTTCCATTAATTTCTTTAGAAACAAAACTACGCAAAGGCGAAAAAAGCGTAACTCGAAACTTTCTAAATTGAGTTTTGCTTATACTTTTTTTCTGGAAAAGAAAACCAATTGGTCACTTTATAGATTTCTAAAGCTCAAAATTGACCAATAGCTCGATATATAAATGAACTTGACTGTTGAATTCAAACATGCAATGATAATGAAAGAGTGTTCCAGATTCTATTAAAGTGGTTTGGTTTGGTTTGGTTGTGATGGAGTTAATTAATAATCGACAATAAGCAACATTGTGTGCTGCGAGCTTAATTCACACAACCACTCTAAACTGAGTACAGTTTTTCATTCTATTTAACCGGGAACATTACATATACATGTTTATAGCAGTTGAGCATAAACGAAATATATATATATATATATTTGGCCACTGCAGCATTCTGATATTCCATAATTAGTGAAGACAGATTGAGTTAAAGAAATAAGAACGACGTTTTGTGAGATTTACTAACACAACGCTGTGTCATGTCTTTGGTCGTTATTAGTATTTAAAGATAGACTAATTAAGAAGCTATCACTTAGAGAACACCTACATAACTTCCTGAAGAATTTGACAGCTCCTCTTTTAGTTAGCTTTGCCCGCCATTTAATATACCGTCGGCAACATGTCCCAGAACATTCTATAAACCATTTGGTGGGAAGATTTCAGCTCACCAATTGATCTGATTGGCTGATCCACTACCTCGTTGACTTTTACAGTAGCTGCGATCTGGAGCTGGGAGATAATAAACAAAACAAGATAATAAACAAAAATTTCTATTCAAACTGCATTTTATGTTCTAAATACTGGCCAATCTACCTGGAAATAGCTCTCTTCTAAAGTATAATCAAAATAAGCAGCAAGGATATCCAGAGGCAATGCAGTACGATCGTTTCATGCAACTCCATTTAATTGAACAATGTTATCATTGCATCAATTTAAAATGCAGAGCAATCCTCGGCTGCACAAAGACATAGAATCGAATTAAATTAGAATTAGGTTCTAATTTAATTAAATTCTATGTCTTTGTGCAGCTGAGGATTGCTCTGCATTTTAAATTGATGTAATGATTACATTGTTCAATTAAATGGAGTTGCATGAAACGATCGTACTGCATTACCTCTGGATATCCTTGTTGCTTATTTTGATTTTAATCACCTTACTTTGAAATTGTATGGATAATACCGTACTAAATTCTGGTGCCTCAACTTAAGTACCGTATTCACCTGGTCTATTTATAATGGCTGGCTACTACCACTTTTCACTGGGTGGGGTGTACAGTTTCACCATACAATACATACATACAAATTAAAAACACCTTAAAACCACAGTTCGTAGAAATCTTTTCTACTTTTTTCGAATCTATTGTTAAGCGACAGGCCATTCTTAACAAGATTAAGAAAAAAAAACTAACAATTCTAATGTTAAAAGTTATCGACGATTTTGCTGGAGAGCACATAGAATCATGTGATGTTGATTACTTGAATATTAATACCTTAATATATACAACTGCTATCACTCTTAAAAGGCACCTAGAAGAAATCTGCCATATATATATGAAACTACTAAACGGAAGCAAACTCGATGGAAAACAAAATATGAAGAAAACATCAACAATTTGCAGCGCCATATTGGATGGTTTACCACAATAAAATGTTTACACCCCACCAGTTCACCTTATGAATAAATTAACAAAAATCTATGGTGACTCTTCACACCAAGCTCTTAGGGGAAGATTAATTATTCTAAAACACCAACTCAGGACGCTAAGAGAAAGTCTTCGCAACCGCAGGCGAATTTTTGAATGAGCCTTTGTAAATCACAAGTTTACTTCTGACCTATAGGCATTATACAGAGAGATCAAGGAAAATATTGCCATTAAGTAGGTCCCCTTTCAAGAAGATCTTGAATCATTCTGACTAAAAATCTGGAGCGAAAAGAGGGACTTCAACCTTAATGAATCATGGCTAAATACAATAAAAAGAGAATACTGTACCGACATGAACAGTAAAACATATGTAGGCAAATTGTACAATGCGAAGGCATCTGGAAGGGATCAAGTAGTGGACACTGGTACAAGAGGTTAACGTTTTATTGCAGATCACTATGTATTTTCAAAGGCACTATGAAGGTCAGCTTGACATACTAAACTGGCTTGCTGTAGCGCGTGCAAATCTTCTAGCCAAGAATGAAACCACCGATTTGGCAGAAAACTATCGGCCGAAGATTTGCCTAAACATTATGTACATCCTGTACTCAAGCTACCTCAACCAATGCCTCCAGGATCATTGCGAGTCCAAAGACACAGTGGATGATGAACAAGCAGAAAGAAAGAAGGGAATGTGGGGATGTGCCGAAGAATTTTTGATAAACAAAGCTGTACTGTCTGAAGTGAAAAAACACAATGGGAGCTTTGCAACAGTATGGCTTGATTATAGGAAGGCGTTCGACTCTATTCCAATCTTTTTCTCTAGTTTTTACAATTACGATTTGGTAAAAGTTTTTCTTCTAAGGTACTCTCACCTATTAATCTTGTGTGTAAAAACAGTATCGAATCAGATGCAACCATTTCCATAGACAATGTCAATATCATGAAAACGTACTGAAATTTCTAAAACTGAAGAAATGGTAAATAATAATTTATAAATCTAACTAGAGATTTTAAAAAAACTACTTTTAAGTTGTTCGATGAAGAGATTTTTGAATCCAAGAAAGCAGTTTTTGGTTTAATCTCTGAGACTATAGCTGTACTAAAAGACTATATGCCGGAGTTTGTCAAAAAGATTTTTTGATGTCTGATTTATTGATGAATGTTCAATTAATTATTCCATACCCCGGAGGAAAATGGTGAAAATTACGTCACATTGTTATTTTTTCTCAGGCCAAATTGTATTTTTACTAGTAAACTTGAAGCCTTTTCTCTTCCGAGGTACAGGTCGATACTTTAAAAGAATATTTTGTCTGTATACTATCTTACACTATTTCAGAAACATTGCAAGTAAACAAAAAGTCTTGCAAACTGAGACAATATTCTTTCGGTATCATGACTGGAATTTGGCCAGAAACAGGAATTCTGGGTAACTTTTGATGTTGCAATATTCTGTTGTCCTGAGACTTAAAAATTACTCTCTCCCGCATTGTACTTAATGTTGACCTCATATATATATGACTTAGTTAACATCTGATAATACTATAGTTAAACGATGTCTATGGAACCATTTGTGTTGCCGTTCATTTTTATATGTTGAATTTATTATTTTCCATTTTAGAAATCTATGAACGACTATTGTATATCTTCCAAAGAAACAGTTCACCATGTCCTTCCTCCTACTTTCAAATATGCTCGCGATTTATCAGGCTAGCTACATTCAAACTTTGTGACCGATCATATGACAGCTTTGCTTGTGTAATCTAGGTTCCATTTCATGGAAATAAATACACTTTATTAATTGATGGTAAAAACATTACTCCTCCAGGCCTGCTCTTCCGTAGTTTTTAGGAAACTAGTATTTGTTATAAGAAGGAGAGATGAAGTTGTGATGATTTGCTCAGAAAAGCTAAAACTGTGGTTACTGCAAATAAATTAGACACGATAAATTCCAGGTTATTGTTTCCATTTGCTAGGTTTTATTTCGCTCAATCTGCAATAAATATTAATAATCTGTTTGACAAGTCTTAACGAATATATTTAAGTCCCTACAAGCTATATTGTTTGTGCTTTAAATTCACTTAGAGTTTTTTCCTTCAGTTTTGTTTCTGTTGTTTTTTTTTTCATCTTCAGAATGTTTGAATAAAAATTTTCAAGAAACTATTTTTTACAATAAATTACCAGTCATATACTGAGTCCATGTAATCGACTATGTCCTTTCACAAATGTGTAGTTTCTGGCCTATTTTAGAAATCAGTATTTATGCTTTGTGAATGAATGGTAGAATCGGTAAACCATCCGATAAAAAAGCTTACACTATTAAATCAAGTTTAATAGTGTAGGAAAAACACGCAAGATGAGAGCAACTCTAATAAAACCCCTTTTCTTTACTCTTTTCTTTTCCTATCATTTCCCCTTTTAACTCAGTATGACCGAACTTTTAGTGATCCACATTTTTTATGTTCTTCGCCAATCATTTTTGATGTTACTGAATTTAGGCACAGGAGGTTGTGTGGTAAAAAGCTTGCTTCTCAGCTACATGGTTCCGGGTTCAGTCCCACTGCGTGGTACTTTGGGCAAGTGTCTTCTATTATAGCCTTGGGTTGACCAAAGCCTTGTGAGTGGATTTGGTAGACGAAAACTGAAAGAAGCCCGTCGTATGTATGAATGTATACACACACATATATATATATATATATATATATATATATATATATATATATATATATATATATATATATACGTATGTATGTATATGTCTGTATATCTGTGTTTACGTCTCCGTAACCCAATGGTTCGGCAAAAGAGACCGATAGAATAAGTACTAGGCTCACAAACAATAAGTCCTGGGGTCGATTTGTTCGACTGAAGGTGGTACTCCAGCAAGTAAAAGAGTATTTAATCGTTTATACATATTTTCTACTTCGCAATTTAAAATTTTTAAACTTCCATTCGTTTATATCATTGATAAACAAAACATTGTTGAAACTAGTTTGGCATGTATGTAAGTAAATTTATTTTAAAACAGTTTTTCAATTTCAGGTGCATTTTCAAAAACAAATTCGCCAATATTTTTTCCTGCGTGGAAATACACCCCTTCTTTTCTTATATATACATACACACACACACACACACACACACACACACACACACACACACACACACACACACACACACACACACACATATATATATATATATATATATATATATACACACAC
>NC_142938.1:42208749-42218749 GCF_046866305.1 Octopus bimaculoides
TGTGTGTGTGTGTGTGTGTGTGTATCTATGTATGTATAAAACATCATTAATAATTTCACTCAACTCCATGTGATTAAAAGTTTCGTGGACAGGTCAATCTCTTCTACTATCTATGCACTCACAAACTATTAGGTTATATGGAGCTGTCAAACTGTCATGAAAAATGTATGTCACTCCTTCAAAATGTGTTGAGTACCACTTACTTTCGTTTCCCTATGAATATATATATATATATATATATATATATATATATATATATATATATACACACACACATATATAGATATATATATATATATATATATATATATATATATATATATACACACATATATATATATACAGAGAGAGAAAGAGAGAGAGAGAGAGAGAGAGAAAGAGAGAGAGAGAGAGAGAGAGAGAGAGAGAGAAGAGGCAATCAAAATTTTGTATAATCCTTTATTAGCGTTTTCGTTCGTTTTTCGAACTTGTCAAGACAAAATCAAAATGGTAAAAACAAAACGTTTCGTTTTTCCTATGAATCGGATGCTTTTTTGCTTTGTTTTGAAAAGGAGAATATTGTCTTTGCTTTTTTGGCAAGAGAGAGAGAGAGAGAGAGAGAGAGAGAGAGAGACAGAGAGAGAGAGAGAGAGAGAGAGAGAGAGATAGAAAAGCAAGGAGGTGGGGGAATCGCACTTCACCCCCTACAAGGGGAATTACAAACATTTAGACATATATAGACACAATTTGGAAATTTCCCCGTAAATGCAAACAAAACCTTCGTAGAAGAAAAGGAAGCCTCACTAACACTGAAGAATGACAATTCAATCATCCTAAAAGAAACCGATAAAGGAGGAGTGATAGTAATCATGGACAAAGACTACTATAAAGATAAAATATTGGAAATTCTAACAGACCAAATCTACTACAAGGAAGAACCAAGACACTCGGAAAAAAATAATGAGTAAAATCAATACACTAATTAATGAATACCAAGATTCCTCCACAGCCAAAGAGAAGGATTATTTATGCAACTCTGTAATCAAAGAGAACAATCTCTACGGATTGCCCATAATTCACAAAAACCTCGAAATACAGAGAGCCATAAATGAGCAGAAGAACCAATACATAAAAATACTAAGACCTACTGACTTTAAACTGAGACCAATAGTTGCTGGACTTCAAAGTATCAACACAACAACCGAGTCACTTTTTGGACATAGTCCTAAAATCTTTATGTCCATTAATACCCAGTTATATACGGGACGGCATAGATTTCCTCCAGCATATTCCACTCACTGTCCCAGAAGGTATTATACTTACAAGCTTTGATGTCACCAATCTTTATATCAATATAACTCACACTTTGGGCCTGGAAGCAGTCAAACACTGGGTAGAGAAATATAGATGAATGAACGCTTCAAAACTGATTTCATCGCCAAGGCCACACACCTGTTACTAGAAGAAAACATCTTTAAATTCGATAATAAAACATATCGACAGTACGGCTATGGGGACGAGGTTTCTGTTGTAAATGTGGAGTTGAGTATTTTTTATGTTAATATCCAGGAATGGTAAATCATTGCAACTGGATTCTGTCGTGAATTTGATGGATGGGTGAAGTGTGTTGAGTATATTATTAAATATTTGTAGGTCTTCATTTGATTTGTCCCAAACGATGAAGCAGTCATCGAGGAGGCGTTTCCACTTTTTTATAACGTGTTTCTTGTTATCCTGATTAAAACCTCTCTTTATTTCCTCATAAAGCTTTTCTTCCAAGTATCTCATGACTAGGTTAGCGTATGAAGGTGCAAACCGCGTCCCCAACTGCAAAGAAAATTACATTGGCGAAACAAACAATACCCTCTGCAAACGTGCAAGAATCCACAGACAACACATCCGACAAGAGGAATTGTGCAAGATTCCACTGAACAAGAATCTAGAAATATACGGTGGAGGTAAGTTCAAAATCTTTCCCTTTTACAAATGTTCTATAGATGACTCAAAATTCCGAAAGCAATGGAGCTACACTTCATCAAAAAATTCTCTCCAAAATTAAAGAGAAGCAGAACTATATTTTTATTATATATATATATATAACAAAGGGATTTTGACAACTGTTGTTCTTATAGAACTTACATATAGCCGAGAAAGAATACTAGAACTATTTTACCACTGATTAGGAAAGCTATCTAATGTAGCTACTTGGCAAAGTAATTCGTGGAAAAGATCTCTCCTGAATTCTATTATCCAAGCAAGAAAAAGAAAAATGAATCTTACAAAAAGATGAAAGATATGAAAAAAATTATATTTAAGCAGGCTCTGCTATATTATATAATTTATATCCTACAGAGTGGCTTCCAGCTAAATATATATAATATACGCACAAAACTTATTTATGAGATTTGATTAAATGTACATAGAGAATTGATTGAATTATAAACAGTTCCAAATTAATTATTTATATTCTGACTTTATTTTCCGAATTTATGACCATTGTACTAATATTTACTGCTTGTTCATGCAAAACTTAGAATTACACAGACTATGGAACTTGGCTATACAGTGTAAGGGAATAAACATTTTCATAGGACTTTGAACTCCTTTTTATTTTTCAGGGATGACTGCACCCTCCCCACTTTTCTTATTTCTTCCATCCTACTTCCTAAAATTGACATCTTTGAAAGGTCACTAGCCCTTGTAAGAAAGCGTGTTTTTTGTGAGAAAATATGTTGATAGGTAAACAATGGAAAGAAAAAAGAAAGGAGAACGAAAAAATGCTTTGTAATGAAATTTCAATAAATTCACCATATCAAATTGAAAAGAAACTTCTCACTCTATCTCTCTCTCTCTCTTTCTCTCTCTTTTTCTATCTCTCTATCTGTCACCATCCTTTATTATCATTTTTTTCTCCTCTTTCTTTATTGTCCTGAAACCTCTTTCTATCTAGCTATTCCCCACCACTCTTTGCTTTTCTTTCTCCCCCCCCCCCCAAAAAAAAAACAAAACCAATATTCTCCCCTTCAAAACAAAGCAAAAAAGGCATCCGATTCATAGAAATGAATAACGAAAGGTTCTGTTTTTACCATTTTGATTTTGTCTTGACGAGTTCGAAAAACGAATGAAAATGCTAAAAAGGATTATGCAGAGTACTGACTGCCTCCTTTTTCTATATATATATATATATATATACATGTCAGGTCATCCCATAAATTCTGTCCGATTTTACCCTTTTTAAAATTGAATGAAATTTAATAGTATTTTAGAATGTCTAATGGAATTAAAAATTATTTTTATGCATTTGTGTACATTTAAACTAATTAAATATTATTTTATAGAATAATAGAATTTAAATTTCTTTGATTAAAACCCTTTCTAACATGGAAGTATCCAAAGAGCATTTGAGGCACATAATGCTTTATGAGTACAAAAAAGGAAACTCTGCAACCGAAGCGACTCGAAACATACACTCAGTTTATGGGAAAGAATGCTTGAATGAAAGAACTTGCAGAAGATACTTTGCAAAGTTCAGAAGTGGAGATTTCAGCCTTGAATATGAAGATCGAACAAGACGTCCAGTTGAGTTTGATGATAAGCTCCTTGAGGCATTACTTGAAGAAAATCCTGCATTATCAGTTGAAGAGTTGGCAATAATGTTTAGTTCAGACCGTACAACTGTTCATCGTCATCTTCAACAACTTGGAAAGGTTCCTAAACTTGGAAAGTGGGTGCCTCATGAATTGTCCGAAAGCAACCGCAAATCCCGAGTTGACATCTGCTCTTCCCTCCATTCTCGCGAACTCATTTCACTCTTTTTGGATAGACTTGGGACTGGTGACGAAAAATGGATCTTCTGTCAAAATGTTAAACGTCGTAAATAGTGGCTTGGTAAAAGGGAAAAAGGCCAACCACAACCGAGAAGGGAACTTCATGGGAAAAAGCTTCTTCTCTCTATCTGGTGGAATTACAAAGGAGTAATTCACTTTGAATTGTTACCACCTAATGCATCAATCAATTCTCAAGTCCACTGTCAGCAATTAGAGCGTTTGAATCAAGCTTTGAAGAAAAAAAGACCCGCTTTAGTGAATCGAAAAGGAGTGATGTTTCATCAGGACAATGCGCGACCCTACACTGCAAAGATCACATCACAGAAGATCGAAGAGCTTGGTAGGGAAAAAATTCCTCGTCCACCTTATTCTCCCGCCCTTGCTCCTTCAGACTACCATATGTTTCGTAGTTCGGCACAAGAGACCGATAGAATAAGTACTAAGCTTACAAAGAATAAATCCTGGAGTCGATTTGTTCGACTAAAGGCGATGCTCCATCATGGCCGCTGTCAACTGACTGAAACAAGTAAAAGAATATATATATATACTATACATCACCAAAGGCGAATTAAGTGCTGCATTTGTTCAGAGATGATATCAAATGGGATTACTGTGTTTAAAAACAAAAATATATCAGTTGCAGACGAAAATCGCCCAGCAGCGTCAATTTTCGTTTCGCTCCGATATATTGTGTTTTTAATAGAAGTCTGTCAGGAGATTTCATCTCAGACAATTCCTCTGTACCAAACCTTTTAACGATGTGTATACAATAGCAGATTCAAAACTGAATCGCTGGATAGCTGAATAGACATCACTGTTAAACCACAGTCGTTTCACGTGATCGCCAATAAACCAACTTTCTACAACGCTCTCACTGAACCCTATCCAAAAAGTGGTATTTTTGTGGTAACTCTTGATTGTAAGCAGCTACTCGTAGAATTCTGAGGCAGCCGCTTGACATTTCCATTCATATGGCAATTTAGATGACACAGATTTTGTCGTCGCTACTATAGCGCAATTATTTTCCAATTGTGATGAGCCGACCACAGATTGCTAGAGATCCCAACTGTGTCTCCTGGTGTGTAATTGTCGTTGTTATTTTTCATCCAAAGACCAACACATAGAACATTATATGTAGTAAATGAAGCCTCTGTTAATTGTTCGTGAGTATTGTTAATCAATTTTACGTGAAGCCCTAGAAAGACATTTTCGTTTGCCACCAACATCAAATACACAAACGACATCTCACAACAATACATTTAGTGTGATACACACATAGCAATTTTAATCTAATGCTGCTTGAGTTGCGTATAAAGAGTTTTTATACAGCCCATCAAGAATCCGTAGTACCGGTGAATGCTTTATTCATTGTTTCCTATCTATCGAAGTACGAATTTCATTTTAGGGGGTGTCAATCGGATGTACAGCATTGGCAAGCTTTACGAAAGGCGAGGTTCATCAGTCATTCTCATGAGTCGATGTTCGTCTCGCTACACACACACACACACACACACACACATATATATATATATATATATATATATATATATATATATATATATATATATATACATGCATACATATATGTATGTATATATACGTGTATGTATATATATATATATATATATATATATATATATGTGTGTGTGTGTGTGTGTGTGTGTGTGTGTGTGTGTGTGTGTGTGTGTGTATATACACACTTATATATTATTCTTTTATTTGTTTCAGTCATTTGACTGCGGCCATGCTGGAGCACCGCCTTTCTTCGAACAAATCGACCTCAGGACTTATTCTTTGTAAGCCTAGTACTTATTCTATCGGACTCCTTTTGCCGAACTGCTTGATTACGGGGACGTAAACACACCAACGTCGGTTGTCAAGCGATTTTGTAGGGACATACACAGACACACAAGCACACACACATATATGTGTGTGTATATGTTTGTGTGTCTGTTCCCCCAACATCGCTTGACAACCGATGCTGGTGTGTTTACGTGCCCCTAACTTAGCGGTTCGGCAAAAGAGACCAATAGAATATGTACTAGACTTACAAAGAATAAGTCCTGGGGTCGATTTGCTCGACTAAAGGCGGTAGCCCAGAATGGCCAGTCAAATGACTGAAACAAGTAAAAGAATAAAAGAATATATATACGACGGACTTACTTCAGTTTCCGTCTACCAAATCTACTCACAAGGCTTTGGTCGGCCCATGGCTATAGTAGGAGACACTTGCCATAGGTGTTACGCTGTGGGACTATATAATATTAATATATGATACAATATGTAAATATATAAAAACAAAAAGATAAAGAGAGCAAAGGTAAGGTTGGAGAAGTATTTTATGGATAGAGTCTTACAGCTGTTTCTGGGAAGATCCAGTATTTCCCTTCATCGGAGACAGAAAAAATAAAGTAACCTATTATTATATCCATAGGCGGATATTTTTAGTATGAAGTGGTAAAGAGTGTGATGTGCTGAAAAAAGAGAGAACAGTACTTGAAGTGTAGTTTCATTCCAGTGGTAAATATCCACGGATTTCTACACGGATATTTACCACTGGAATGAAACTACACTTCAAGTACTGTTCTCTCTTTTCTCAGCACATCACACTCTTTACCACTTCATACTAAAAATATCCGCCTATGGATATAATAATAGGTTACTTTATTTTTCTGTCTCCGATGAAGGGAAGTACTGGATCTTCCCAGAAACAGCTGTAAGACTCTATCCATAAAATACTTCTCCAACCTTACCTTTGCTCTCTTTATCTATTTGTTTTTATATATTTACATATACACACGCTAATACACGACTTATAATACCCAATCCTGTTCATACAACGACTGGGGCAAACTAGTCGATATACAGCACTTACTCGGTATTACCTGTATCCTCCTGGGTTTGGTTAAATCCAATACCCTCCTCAACCTTATATGATACAATATATATATATATATATAATTATATATATATATATATATATATATATATATATATATATATATATATATATATATATATATATATTTATATATATGCATATATACCTACTGTTAAATGACAGGTGATTTTGCCATCATGGATAATATCACAAAATATAACATACATACAATAATTATAATTAATATAAATTTTTTTGGCGTTTATATAAAATGATGAAAGGAACACTAATTTTCATACGAAAAATATTTATTTAGTTGAAATTAAATTAAATGAAACAGATTTCTCGTTTGTATATTTTTAACAGGTATATATAATTATTTTTCTAAATTTTTATCAGCATAATGGCAATCCCCTTCGAAAACCTACCTCTGCAAAGTTTCGTTTAAAAATGTGTATTTTTCGAAGTTGTAAGACACATCCAGCCCCTCATATGTCAGCTCTCTCTGTATCTTTCTTTTATTCTCCCACACCCTCTCTCTATACTATGCAAAGCGTCAAAACGTACATATAAACACATTATACGTGTGTGTGTGTGTGTGTGTGTGTACATACATATACACGCACACACATAATTTATATGTATGTATATAGGTATATAACATATATCTATGTATGTGTGTATGTATTTTCCCTTTAGGTCTACTGATAAACAGTGTTATAATAATCCAGAGGAGTGAATGGAAGGCTTTTGTGACAGTCTTCAGTCGTTTGAAGCGCTTCTTCTCTCCATTAACCTTTGTTTATAGTTGTTCACTCATAATCTAACACATTAGTAGAAATGATGATGTAGCGCACATGTAGTCATCCATTACAAATATACTGAGACAGAGAGAGAGTGTGTGTGTGTGTGTAATGATGGAGAAGAGAAAGAAAGATGATGCGAGGGCAATAGAAATGTTTAAATGTGGCGAGAGAGATGCAGACAGAGGTATTGGGATATAAAATGACGTCAGTTTCTAACTGGCCTCAATACTATTTAGTAGCATCGTTAATGTAGTAAGCTCTATTGAGGCTACGACTATTACGATACCAGCACCGAACACCCAACACTACATATGCAAATAAGGTAGGAGCTGCGTCGACCAATCAACAGCGAGTAGAGGCATGTCACGTGCACCCGGTGAGTCGGTAATTGTTAGAGAGAAAGCTTTCTTATAAACTGTGTGTGGCAAAGTTACAGCGAAAGGTAAAATTACTTAATTTTATTTACCGCAACAACTATAATAATAATATGTAAAAGAAAAATGAAGTAATTATCTAATGACAGTAGCATTTTGTGGTGGTGCAGGGTGGCGGGTTTTGTTTGTTTTTTTTTTGTTCTGATAAATGATTATTTGTTTATTATGAGCACCTCCACCCTCAAAGGAATTAGTATCAGAGGGGAAAGGAAAAAATAATTAATTTAAAATGTTAAAATGTGTTTTGTAAATTAAGAATGACAGCAATAATTATAAGGGAACCGGTTTTTGTATTAGGAGAGAAGGTGGGGACGAAAAGCACGAAATAAAGTGAGAGAGAGAGAAGAAAAAACAATCGCGAATATATTTTTGTTTGAAATTGTAGTGGCAGAAATATAAGTGAAAGGTTTCAATAGTAGTGGAGTTCGCAAAAGCTGTCTTTCAACATACACACGTAAATGTAAATGTATACAATTATTTATTTGTTCATGTATATATATATATATATATATATATATATATTACACACACACGTATATACACATTGATATTTACACGCATATGTACATACATCTCAATTCATGTAGAATTTATATATATTTTATATGTATATAGTGCGTGTACATCTTTATGCGAGTGTACATCTAGTGAGCGATTTATATATATATATATATATTGCGTATGTGTAATATGTGTTTGTGTGTGCAAATTGTATATCGTATATATGTGTTAATTATGTGTCTACTATTCACTCTTTTCTAAATATAGGATTTAATTATTGCTGGTATTTAATATGTATATTTTATCTTTGCTTGTTCACAGTTTCTCGGCTATTTCGTTATTGTGTGCCTCTTCCGATTCTAACATCACCAAACTTTCTATACATATGTAAACCTCAAGAACAACTGGATTAGCAATTTTTAACCAACAAGTTTGTGGATTATTTTTTCCGTTTACACTTAAATACTTATACAACAACTCTGCTGGATGAACAACAGCTAAAACCATATATATAACACACAAAAAACGAAAGGTAATACAATTATTACTTCTAATAACGATAACCAATATTTATTCTACCAATATTTATTTATTACATGTGAGTCGTATGTAGAGTATAAAACCTGATGATGTGGCCTTCACACCATATCCAGTTGTGTAAGCACTAATATTTAAAATAGTAGCAATTCGGGATTAATGCCATGTGTGTTGTTCTCTCGATTGTTTTACTCAAGACAATTTGTGTGTGTGTGTGTTTTATATATAATGTATGTATATAATATACAGTTCATTGGAGGTTGAAACCTAAGTCGTAACTCAGAGATTTAATTCCCATAAAATAGAAACATTATTCAACTATTAAGTGCTCTCTTTACCCAATGTTCGTATAAATATAAAATGGGGAAGGCCGGTTTATGGGATTTAATTTTAATATATACTGCTTTACAATATTAGAGTGTGGTTCTTTCGGATTTGTTTTTTTTGTTGTTTTTGTTTTTTTCACAAATGATATATATATATATATATATATATATATATATATATATATAAAGGTGCAAGCGTGGCCGTGTGATTGTGGAATTTGCTACCCAATCACATGGTTTCGGGTACAGTCTCACTTCGTGATACCTTGGTTAAGTTCCTCCTATAGTTTCGAGTCGATCAAAGACGGAAACTGAAAGAAAATTGTCAAACTGTCATCTATATGTGCATATGTGTGTGTTTGTGTGCGCCCTTGTCTTGATATCGCGTGATAAGATGTACATGAGTATCACTGTCACACACGCAGTGTCATCCTTTGCAGTTATTCTGCGAAAGCATGTCTAGCCATGGGAATGTATTACCTTGCGCGAAAACAGGTGCGGAATGGCGATATGAAGGGCATCTGTCTATAGAAAAAAATCTGCCCCAGTGAAAGTGAAAACTCTGTCCAACTCATGCAAGCATTGGAAGATGGACGTTTAAATAATTATATATATATTGGCCCTAGGTCAGCCTTGATACTACAACTCTAAGCATTCCAGCAGGAACTATTTTTTAAAACAGTGTTTCGAGGACTGCATTATATAAGGT
>NC_142938.1:42223749-42261249 GCF_046866305.1 Octopus bimaculoides
TTTATATGTATGTATCATACTGACAACCCCCATTTATGGTTATCACAAGTTACAGGATTTCAGTCACAGAAATTATAATATATGGCCACTTACTTTGGGATGCAGTTTGTAATTTCACCCTTGTGGGAACTCGTATGAAACCATACTTTCTTCTAAGCCAAAAATTTGTTTCTTGGCATTGTAGGTAAGATCAAACTAGTAAACAATTTGAAAAACTATAATCATGATACATGCATGTATGTTCATGTATATAAATATCACTATCCACACCACATTTAAACAACAATATAATTAACAAGAACAATATGACCATTGCTACCATCAACAAAATTCCTACCAAAACCAGTACAACCCACCACTACCGACCCACCAAATTTTGAATAACCAACTTGCAACAACAATAATAGTATCAGCATTATAGTAATGTCTGTAGCTACATATTTTGTATGTAAAACAACAGTGTAAAAGAGAGAGACAGTTTGTGTGGGTGGCTTTTGTGGCTAAAGTCAGAAGTGCAAGTAGTGTAGTATCATGAACCCGATGAACCTTCAACTAACTATAATCTTACAGTACTTCCTCTCACCTCAGTCCTTCACCCTTTTATCTTCTCATTTAAATCCTCACATAAGACACCATATTTTGCTCTTACACATAGTTCTTTTTTTGTGCTATTGTTGTGGATAATTGATTATCACCTCGGCTGTTGGATTTACCTGCAATTCAAGGTGTCTGAAAAGAAGCTATCAGGTGGAACTGAAGCTAATAGTGTAAAAAGAAACAGTAAAGGATTACATTGGATATTAAACTTGCAGTTTTAAAAGAGGCTTGATGTAGGAGAAAAGAATGTCAGCCAGATTGCGAAAGCTTTAAAGCTTTACAACATTCACAGTTTGAACAATACATGATAATGAAGAGAAAATTAGGTCAAGTAGAGACTGCTTCTCTTTTTTACTACTTATTTTTTCATAAATCTAATATATCACACTTAAATAGAACAGTTCCTGGCTGTATAGAACAAGGATCAGACTTATGATCTCTTAATGGTAATTTAAAGAAAAACAAAACAATAGTCTTTATGACAATTTGCAGTAAATGTTAAGTGAAACTTCCAATGTAAAACGATTTTTTGCTTGTAAAAGTTTTTTTCAAAAGTTTAAGAAGTACTTGAATTTGTACAACACAAAAATGACTGATGAAACAGTTGCTGCTTATACAAAGGCTGCTACTAATTATCCTTAGCAGCAGAAGAGAGCTACACGAGCAAATATACAATGCACTTTTCTGGAAAGGCATTGCCTGCTAGAACTTCTGTTTCTTGAAGAAAAAAAAAAAAACCAACACCAAAAATCACATCTGGTGCTTCTTCTGGGAGGAAATGCTGCTGGTGATACAAAATTAAATCTCCTATTTAAGTATCACTCTGAAAATTTAAGGGCTTTCGAGAATTATGTAAAGTTTAATCTCCCCCTGACTTGCTGTTCAAATAAGGAAGCATATATAGCTAAATGCCTTTCTGAAGGGTGGTTTACAATTATTTTTTGATCTGCTGTAAGAAGGTATAATGTCACACATATTTCCAACAAAGCATTACTCCTTTTAAACAATGTACCAAGCTACTCAGAGAACTTTAATGAGTTTTCCAATAATGTGAGGATAGAATGCTTCCTCAAGAATACCTCTTTGCACCAGCAAATGGATCAAGATGTGACATCTCATTTCAATGCATACTATCAGAGAACTTTCTAATAATTTATGAAAGCAATTGAATGGGAGAATAAAGCTACTGTAAGAAACTTTTGGAGGAAGCTCAACTCAGTGGATGCTGTGGACAGCATTGCTGAATCATGGGAGGAAGTGAAACCCTAAATTTAGAACGGTGCTTGGAAAATATATGGCCAAACTGTATCTGTGGCTTTACAAGCTTTCCGTACACATAATGTCTACATCAGATTTGGAAAAAAAAGATATTGTGATACTTGCAAATGAGGATGGATTTAAAGAAGTCATTGAGGATGATGTGATTTAGTTGTTAGTGTCCCATAGACAAAGCAAGTTGAGAATATGGAAATTCCACCATCTCCACTGAAATTAACTGCAAAGAGTTGGCATTTATATTTCTCAATGATCCTAGTCATGAACATAACAAAAAATTACATGGAATTTACAATGAGCTCCTTTCTGTCACTGGGTTGTAAACAGTTTTAGATAAGTTGATGATGATGAAGTATTAGTAGATAGTATCCCTCATCCTCCCAGTAATTCTCTTTCTGCCACTAGCCCTCACACAAACATTTTTTGTAGTAAAAACATAACCTATTACAATATTACATTCTTACTTATCTTCAACTGTTTTCATGTATACATATTGTACTATGTTTAGAAATTGTTTTCATGCATCAAAGTGGTTGTGTATTTTTTGGTGGTGGTTATTTTTTCCAAAACAAAAAATTTGATAAGAATACATTATCATTTTATAATATGGAAATTAATGGGGAAAATTAATTCCACATTATATCAAACTCTTCCAATATATATATACGTACACACGCATACATATATGTACATAATTACATTTATGTGTATGTATTGATATGTGATACCCAGAAAAAGCACTCATGAAAATTGTTGAAACTGAAGTCCTTTTTGAGCAACACAATTTTCCATTTAAGTCAATACAGAATTACAGATAGTATTTATAGAATCTTGATTTACTGTCGGGTGACTTTTGGCCAATTCTCTTTCTCTCTCTCTCTCTCTCTCTCTCTCTCTCTCTATATATATATATATATATATATATATATATATATATATATGTATATATATATATACACACATACTTTTGCCATGATGAGGCTCCACTATTGGTGTAATTGTCAATTTTTACATATCCCCCCTCTCTCTGTTAAGTTTTGATGAATGATGATACTGGATAATACTTCTCATTTACATTTTTACCTTGATGCTTGTGCATCTGGTACCTCAGATAAAAACTGAAGTATTTTTAAAGTATATCCACATCTTTGCTTTGTACATCTTTGTATATTAGTGAGCTATTTAAAATATCTTCTCTTAAACCTTAACTTTTCTTTACTTTAAATGGAAATTGGCATTCAGTTCATATGGCTTTCAATCCCCGAGTTAGTTGCTAGACCCTCCAAGAGCTTCCAGCTATATATATCGCTGGATATCTTTTCTATCTTTGCTCTGGTAATTAGACCTTCAGTTCTTCTATTGCACTGGGACAATCCTCTTGTAACAGCATTCAATTGCCTGAAGCTCTGCTGTTAGTTTAACGCTATGTTATCTATAATTGAGAGCAGTAGCAACCAATGTTTTCTACTGGACCAACATAGTTTTCTTTTTGTTTTTTGTTCTGAATGATCTCAGAATCCAGCCAACCAGTTGCCCACACATTTCCATATTACAAATATGTCCACAGAATAATGCTTTATTATTCATGGGGATACCCAGATCACACACTGATGGTAACTCCAGGATTGCAAAACCTCTGGTCTTGTGCATTCAGATTGCAATCTATTTGTGGGCTGATGGCAGAACACTTAAAGAATTTTGAACTGCATGTTGTTTTCTTCAGCTCTCAATATATTGGGTTCAGGTCTGTCTGTAGCATTGTTATCAGGGTGCTGAGAGACTCTGCAATGAATTGATAACTCCCCAGGGACAGTCACTTGCCAAATTTTCCAACTATCCCAAGGTCATGTAATTTGTGACATATCAACATTATTAAAGGCTATGGCAAACTCAAAATATTGAATATCCACATTTAAATGATTGTGCTGCTGTCTCTCTCACCATTCATAAGGCTATAATGAGCTGTGTTAGGCTACTTTGTGGATGGAAGCCGTACTGCATGTTTAAGCCATTTGCTTCGTGATCAGCTTCTTTCTGACAATGTGTTCCATGACTTTGTTGATGTATGAGATCAGAAAGATAGTTCTGTGATTTCTAACATGTTCTACTTCCTTCATTTATGGATAGGGCACATACCTTCCTTTAACTTATTGGGATTCTGTGCTACATTCAAGACATCTCTGAAACAGCATCTGCTATTGTTTTGCCAGAGCCTTCTTATGTCTTTAACAGAATTGCTGGCAAAGCATTAGGGTCTGTTGCTAAGTTCAAGTCTATCTCATCATTAGAAAATATTACATACTCCTCTTTTATGTTACACAATCAATAGATTCCTCTTCACTGTGTAGAGCTGCACTTTTGAAGAACTATTCAGGCTTGTTTAGCTGCATATCTTTCACTAGAGAATTGAATACAATTTAGAATTGTTTTTGTATTTAACTTACTCTTTCCAGGTCTTCAGTTAATTTTCTTCAGTGGTGTTCTCTTGCAAAGCTCTAGAGCAGATTTTTTTTGTGCAAGGGCTTGGAGTTTTTTTTATATATTTCCACTATCTTGTTTTTTTTTTCCTTCCTCCTTTCTTTTTCATAAGAGAGCCTGAGTTTGTCTTTGATTTATAAAAATACTTTTTTGGAAGTGCAACTCCAAACTCTTAAATTAAATGATTTAGGATCTCTTATTGAACTAATTTTCTGTCAGCTTTGTACAAGTTTATGCTGGACAGGGTTCAGGTGCTTCCTGTGTGATATCTTCAATTTGCTTTGGGCCATACATTGTTAGTTTATTAAGTTATATAAGAAAATCTCATTGGTGTCACCTTCATTTTGTGGACGACTTCCATGTTATTAGTAAAGCAATGATCCAAGATGTTGTTGCTCTTGGTCAGGCACAACATTGTCTTCCTTGAGCATCATTTTAGTGTGATCAAGTTGTATTTTTGCTTGATTTTGCTCTTGGCATGACATTCCTGAGATTACATCACCTTCAAGCCATTTGATATAAGAGTAAATTGAAACCACACCACAGATGTACATAGATGTGTTGATCTAGTTTCGTTAGTGCCTTTTTTATTATTCTAACGTTTTCCTTAAATTTACCTTCATGACTTAAGGAGTCCTTGAATGATGTGATATACATATCACATCAATTTGCTTCATGTGTACTATTATTTGTGAACCACAGACCATTTGAATATAACAAGATTAATGATATGACATCTTCATTGTTGTACATTGCGACTCCACCATTATTTCTTTTTTCCTGTCTATATAAACCAACCATTCTTTGGTCTCTGTATCGCTGCATCAACTGTGTGTATATATCTATAGACGTGTAGTATATGAGTGCATATGTATATTTTTGTGATTACTGATACGTATATGTGTGTGTTATACAGATATGTGTTATATATAAGGTCCTTTGGGATCCAACCACAAACTTATGGATGGAATGATGGTTTTTATTAGCAAACCCTAAACTGTCGCTACTGCATAGTACTAAAAGTTCCACTGTCCCTCTGCTGTAACAGCTTCAGTTTCAATGAAGAGCCCACATTTTTCTACATTACCGGAAAGTCCTAAAGATCTACAGTGATAGTTGTGGACGTTTTCAAGAGACAGATAAAAACGTCTTAGATGCCAGATGGACCTGTGACATGGCATGAAACCGAAATGAGGGTGGCAATGTCCCCCACTCTCAGAGAAATGAAATGAATTAAAAATCACTCCAATGGTTGTGCTCCATCAAGGCCACGACCCCTAGCTAGAACTGGTAAAAGCTCTGTGTGTTTGTGTGTTTGTCTTTCATTCCTCCGGGGTCCATGATTCGACTGGCCCCCTCCTCGTAAGATTGCTGGCCTTGTATCAAAATTTGAAACCATTATTATTACTGTCATCATCATCATCTCTCTCTACTTACAAGACTAATGTTATTTATCCCTCGTTTACTTTTAATATTTTTTCTCATTCCCACGTATCTAGATGTTGTCTATTGTCATGTCTATAAATGTAATAAAGAATGTCTCGCACATTGCCCACACTATAATTAAGAAATAGAGCTCACTAATCGCACATAATAATAAGTATGGAATATCTCGCACATCGCACATAATAAATAAGGAATATCGCTCACACACCGCACACATATAATAATAATAAGTAAATGGAGAACGCGATGAGGATGGTAAGAGGAAAGCAGCTCTGATCCGGGTGAGTAATGGGATATGGTAGAAATATGGCTGCCACTGGTTGTTGTGTGTGCCATTATGTCTATATCTACTATACTCTTACAGATAAATTATATTTTCTATACGAAGCAGATTTTATATATATATATATATATATATATATATATATATATATATATATATATATATATATATATTTATTGCATCGAGTCAATATGCCGTCTACGCTGGTGCCCACTCTGCTAGAAATAGAAACCAAAATCTGCTGCCTGATATTACAAAGTCTATCGGCCTAAAAAGGAGAGAAAATGACGTTAGATAATGTGCTCTGGAATACCGTCTGCTTCAGAAGAATAAAAATGTAGGATGGTCACGGTTGAAAGGCCATTCGTCATGCATCTTGCTCATGACCTGGTGTTAAAACAGCAACCTAGTTTCAGATCTATCTATCTATCTATCTATCTATTTATTCGCGCGCGCACGCACATACACACACACACACATTATGTATATAATGCGCGCACACACGCATCCGTGTTCTTTTGTCTCTTTATTATTTTTAGAAATGTCTATGTACCAATTCCTTCTCTGTCTCTTTCTAATTTTATTGAAGGTCTTGTTTACCACCATTTTTTTACATATCTCTCCCTCCCTCCCTCTCTCTTTCTGCCTCTCTATATTTATTGTTTCTTCTCACAATCCTCTCTCTCTATGCTCATCACTTTTCTTCTGCCTTTCCTTTTAAATCTTCCCATATTATTTCACCAATCTTCCGGTTAACGACGATCCACCGATTCTACAAGTTAGTAATAGAGATGTATATAAATCATGTCTGATGTATAAACGTGTGTGTATTTGTGTCAATACCAATATATATACATATACATGTGTGTGAATATATATATGTATTTGTGTGCATGTACATATATTTATGTATGTATGTGGATGTGTTAGCCCGCCTTTCCAAACTAATAATAATATTCCATGTCTCATATAAATGTCTGAAGAATCAGCCGATTACACTTGAATGTTTTTTTTATTTTACCCCATTTTCCGTCTCTTATTCCTTCAATTAAACCAAGTAAATTAAGATTATATCCCCAACGTCTGGGAACTAGATGGACGTAACCATCATTTCTTTGGTGTTTTCGCCCAAGCAAATTGTCAGCCCGTGTTTTCTTTCCCCAAATTTATTTTAACATTTCTGACATCTCTCCGCTCGTTCGTCAAATTCTTCTTTCTCTCCACAATAATGATATTCCAGTGAATTAAGAGGCAAAGTTGTGTAGGTGTTCGGTTGAAGAGTTTTATACCTATTGCTTCCGCAACAACACGGATTTTAGAATCTTTTTAGCTGCTTCATTACGATGTTGATACATAGGGCTTAATAGGGACTTTCGGTCCTATTTCAATCGGGCTTGTACACATAGATAGATAGATAGGTAAATAGATAGATAGATAGATAGATACTTAGATAGATAGATAGATAGATAGATACTTAGATAGATAGATATGTGTATATAATTTCGGTATGAACCTAGGGGTTTACTTTATTAAGGTCATCCACAGGTATTGGCTATCAGATAAGACAGTAATCTGGAAATTGTTTTACCAAACATATCTGAAAATTCAAATAGCCGTAGTTTTTATTATGACAAACAAGAGTGGAGTGAGCAAATCTTTACTTCATCAATTACAAAACACTTTCTCATTCCGTTCTTCCTTGTCATTAATAATGTGTGTGTGTATGTTCTGTGTGTAGAAGATAGATAGATGTACAGACACGCATACGCACAAAATAAATTATCTCAATAATGACGTTTTAAATAACCTAATTGAAAATGATTTTCGTGTGTGTGTGTGTGTGTGTGTGTGTGTGTACACTTTGATTCTTTGTCGGAATATTTCTTGTGTATGTGTAGATGTTACTCCTGAACAATGTTGCACTCGGATCAGTCTTACAAGCTAAAACTCTGAGTGGGAATTTAACTCGAGTGCGTGTCCGTGTGAAAACCTAGAAATTCCTTGTTGCCTTAAATTACTCCGGTTTAGTGTCAGAATCCAATACATTTTGGATGTGTGTATGTCATTAATTAATGGCCTTCCAAAGGCAACTTGAAATTTTACTCTAGCTTTTCTTTCTATTCCAATTTATTATTTTAAATCTCCTTTCTTCGACAACGTTAAACAGCATGTATGTATATATATTTATATACACACACTAACACGTGTGTATGCATGTGTGTGTAATATATATATATGTGTGTGTGTGTGTGTGTGTGAGAGAGAGAGAGAGAGAAATATACACAAACACACACGCACATACATCTATCGTTTCTAGCATTCCACCATCTTTGTACTATACTGTTGTATTTCGCACCAATTTCTTTGTTGATATCCTACATTTTCACTTTCATTTCGTTATTTTAACAAATATTAATCGCCACGTCTTGTTATCTTTACTCGTTAACACTAAGCCTTTCTAACTGTGAACGTGGGCAGATATATAAATAATAATATATGATGTCTTGGTAGGGAGGAAATGGTTTTTCTGTGTTGGAATTTTCGATTCCGCTTCATCTCGGAAAGCTTTCTCTCTGGATATGTTTACTGAGCTGCTAAAAATGATGCAATTCTGTGTCTAATGCGGAGGAGGAGAACAGTAGAAAAGTGTTTGGTGCTTTTGTCGTATTGCATTATGCCGCAGATCAAACCATTTTCTTCCTGACCTATTCCGCTTCTATGGAGAATATTGGGTTTTTTTCCTCTGTTTCTCACGTTATATATATATATATATCTATATATATATATATATATATATATATATATATATATATATATAACCATTATTATTATCTCATAATTATTCATTCTTAAAATTACCAGTTCTTTTTAACTCGCTGCCAAATGCTGGAGATCTTATATATTCTTTTACTTCTGTCTCTTTTTGTCGTGTGAGGTTCGCCTCTTGCAATGTATTTTGGGATTTATAGATCCTTGCTTCTTCAGCTTAAATATTGTTTAAAATTTTCTGTTGACCTCCACCTCTCATCATAATTATGACAAGTAGGGGAGGTTTATTGTGTGTTAACTATTTTTACATATGATGCTGCTGCTGCTGCTATCAGCAAATTTTAGTCGACTCTGCTGGAGTAAGGAAGGAATCAGGTTCTTTGGTAATAGCTCCATATTGATACTGTATTGTGTTCTACACTATAGTATCGTTAGTTCAGATATATAACGTTCTGCCTGTGAATTTTAAATCCAGGTCTTGTAGGGTTTTTTTTTAGAGGTTCCATTCATTTTCTACCTGTTACACAACGTGGAACTCCTTTTGGAGGAATCTCGTAAATATTTTCTGTAAAGCTTTAAAATTTTTATTTATTTTTGACTTCGAGGCCTCATACAAAACGTTTTCGAGTTTGCCATTTTATACACACACATATACCGCCTGTATGTATGTATGAGTATGTATATATATCTATCAATAAATATATATATATATATATATATATATATATATATATATATATATAAACACACACACACATCATCATTGTTTTAATGCCCATTTTTTTCATACTTGCATGGGTTCGACGGAGATCATTGAAGCAGATTTTCCTGTTGCCAACCCTCAACTGTTTCTAGACAAGGTTATATTTCCCCATGGCTAGAGATGTTTGTGCAGGATATTTGAAATGAATGACACTGCTTGTATGTCAAGTTACACTTGTTTGCAGGTATCAAGCAATGTCAAGACAAGGAGACACACACACATAATGGGTTTCTTTGAATTTCCATCTACCAGATCCACTCACAAGGTTTTGGTTGGCTTGGAGCTGTAGAGCAAGATATTTACCCAAAGTTCCACACAGTGGGACTGACTCTCAATCCATGTCATTGGGAAGCAAACTTCTTTACCACACAGCCATCCCTGTGCCTACATATACACAGAAATATCTCATTTCGTGGTAGTAAAATGTTCCTGAAAATCTTACTATAACATGAAATTAATTTTCCCATTGAATTTTATGTCATAAAGTGTGATGTGTTCTATCAGAACAAGCAATATTGCCATTTTTATGCATGAAAATAACAAACATACATAGTATAATATGTAAGCATAAAAATATTGGAAGAGAAATATATACATTATAGAATAAACGAGTATCATAATATTGTAATAGGGTAGGTTCTGTTTTCTGTATGAGAGGTGATAGTTGAATTACTGGGGGGATGGCCATATATTTTTGCAAACACCATTCCGAGTTGAGGATTTCACTTTCTCTCATCACTCGGCTATGTTAACCACAGCATCTATTTTGTTGAACTTCATCTCTTACTGTACATTTATCCTCCCTATCAATTTGCTTTTGTAAATTGTTTGAAAGTTCTCAGATAATATACCTTGAATTTAGTTGTCACACCTTGATTCATTAACTGGATCAAAGAAGTATTCCTGGGGATATATTCTACTCTAACATTATGAGAAAGCCCATTTAAGTTCACTGGTTGACTTGGTGCTTTGTCTAAAAAGAGCAATGCTTTGTTGGAAATATTGTGTGACACTATATCTTTCCACAGCAAGACACAAAAATATTTGTAAACCATTCTTTAGAAAGGTTCCTAGTCATCTAATCCTTATTTGAGTGCTAAGTCAGAGGTAGACTAAACTTTGCATAACCTTTGAAAGCCCTTGGATTTTTCAGAGTGATCTTTATATGGAGGCTTTATTTTCATATCACCAACAGCATTTCTTTCTTGTAGAAATGTCAGACAATTTTTGGTGTTGATTTTTCTTGTCGAGAAATGAAAGTTCTCGTTGGCATGTACTTCCAGAAAAGTGCAATTTCATCATTATTTTATATTTGTTCTGGTGTATAATCCACTTTGGCAGTCATTTTCTTCAGCTGTTCAGAATAAATTGTAGTAGCCTCTGTATCAACACTGGCAGCTTCACCAGTCATTTTCTCATTGTGAGAATTTAAGTGCTTCTTAAACCTTTCAAACTAGCTTTTACTGGCCAGAAATGGTTTTTCGTTAGAAGTTACATCTTCCTTTTTTTGAAAATCATCATACAAATCATATAAACTGTATTTTTTTAAAATTACCATTGTGCTCAAGTCTATGCTGAGCCTGACCCTTAATCCATACACTAATGTGCTGCTCACTTTAGATCTATGAAAAAATATGTCCAAGCATTCTAATTGATATTTTTCTATTGTCATGTATTGTTCTAACTGAAGATGTTGCAAGCTTTAGTGTTTTGGCAATGTAGCTGACTCTTCCTCCAGCATCAACCCTTTTTAAAACATTGAGTTTAATATCCTGTGTAATCCTTTTACTGTTTCTTTTCGCACTACTATCTTCTGTTCCACTTGATGGCTTCTTTCCAGACATCTTGAATTGTAGGTAGATCCAACAGCAGCTGCTGTGAATATTATCAAAAACAAATATGTAATAAAAAAGAAATAGTTCCAGAACAGAAGTATGGCAATGAAAAGGTGAAGAAGTGAGGTGGGATGAAGTACTGTATGATTACAGTTAACTGAATGATTACCAGGTTTATGGGTATTATGCACCTTGTTCATTTGGCTTAACACCTTAAAATGCCACACTACTTTCACACACAAACACACACCATTGTGTTGACATATAATATACATAGCTAAAGACATTTCTATCAATCTGATACTATTATTGTCGTCAATTGCTAATGAGTTGGTTGTGGTGGTGCTATTGGCTCTATTGGTTTTGGTGTTGATGTTTGCGGGTGGTGAGAGTTGACCTAAGATCAAAAAGCATTTCAGCTTTTAAAATATGCTGGGCTACCACATTATCTTATATCTTTTATTTTAAATTGAGCTGCTTATCTTCTTCATGTTGTTGTTGTTCCTTTAGGTATTAGTGGGTTGGTGATAATGGTAGTTGTATAGGTTTTAGTGGAGGTTGTATTGGTGTTGATGAAATACATGTATTTATCTTATGATTATAGTTTTCAGATTGTTAACTATACTTTGATCTTAGTTAAAATGTCAGAAAGTGGCCATTTGACTGAGAAGAAAGGATAGTTTTTAAATTGCTTAAATTTTCTGAGTTTTTCATAAAAACATAATAACAGACCATATCCTGAAATTAGCGGTCATATTTCACTTATTTTCATAACCATGAAATCCCATAAGCTGAGGTAGCTGTAATGCAAGGGATGCCTGCATGTATGTGTGTGTGTATGTATATATATTACATAGTGGTCAATATTTGCTGATAAAATAAAAGATATGTCATCTCCCTCAAGGTACTGTCCTGGGGACCCCTGCTGTGCACACCCTTATCAGCTATGCAGATGATATAAAATATCACTAGTGAGAAAAAATACCTTGATGATACTACTTATCTTCTGTAAGATTTAAATGCAATATATGAGATAAAGACAACAACATGCAAATTCATCATCATCATCATCAAATTAATGTTAAATTTCAAAACCTCCACTATTAACCCATTAATAAAATATGTTGTAGCCAAAATACACTGGATCACAAGGGATTGCAACCCCAGCCCAGTGTCGCAACCAGTCTGTAACCTGGTTTTAAACATTATTTCATGTACATATCAATGGCACATTATTTCATGTGCATATCAATGGCAACATTTAGGCAACTGACTGGATGGATTGTAAGAACTTTCAGAACAAGAGACCAGGAAACAGTACTGGTCTATTTGTCCTAATTATCTAGGGACTGTGTCTGACCTCTAAGCAGTAATGAAGAAAATGTCAATTCTCATCATGCAATGATGGTTTAGAATTCTTTGACCAGTGAAATTACTGAGGTTTCCATGAAATGTAAATAAAATTAAACTTGAATGTTCAAAATAACATTTGACTCTACTTTATATTCAATTTAAAAGCTTATCCAAATCATATTTTCAGAGGAATTAAAATTAATATTTTTTTCTCACATTTTGTATTTAGTTTAACTCCTTTTCTATTTCAAACCCAATGATATATGTCTACACTGATTGAAAATTTTCAGCTTTTAGTATATAGTTAACTCCCTCTTTAGTATACATGTTGTATTATCCTTCTTTCACGTGGACATTTCATTGTTAGAAAATCAGTTGTAAAAATATGTCCACAGACAATATTTCTTTGAAATATTTATATTTGTAAATTAGAGCTATATTAGATCTATTTAGTGAGCCAACAATTAAGGTTTTCTTGTTCATTTTTGTCTTTAATAGATTGTTGATTCATGCTTTCTTATCAGAGATATTTAAAAAAGGCAGAATGGATGACTTTGTGTTTATTGATCTTATGCACCTATTGAAATATAACTTCTATTGTTTGCTGTATTAATTTTTAATTCTAATAGTATGATATTACTTTCAGGTAATATTTCTAAGCTTTTGTGCAAAATAATTCAATCTTTTCTTGCAAACAACTGCAACTGCTTAACTTGCTTAACAGGATGTTGTTATTGTAAGATAAAAAAATCATATGAAAAGCTCTTTCTTTATGGCCTTTAGAAAGGGAGAAAAAAAATATTTCCCTAAGGTTTCATGTTCTCTGAGCTGTAATCTCAGAATCAGTCTAGGCTACCTTTGATTAAGGCTTCCAGAGATTTTAGTTGAAGGTGACAAAATAAATGCCCTTTCATTTATGTAATCTTATTCATCATCTTTTAAAATGGCTCCTGCTTAATACAATTTGTGTTTTGTAGCAGTCTGTGTTTGCTTTAAATCACAGTTGGTCCATTTTATGTATTTGTACTTACGCTATATTCACCTTGAGAAATGACCACTAAATAAGATCAAGTACATGGTCCAAGTAAATGATACAAGACTGAGATATAAACACTGATTTGGAGCAAATCAGTATGGAGGGAGTCACTGAGTCAGTAAACTGAGAACTGCACTCGTTTTCTATGTACGTGACTTGTGATATATGTGATGTAAATGAATGATATAAAAGGGTAAAGGCTCCCTTCAATCAGGAATGACCATGGGATTGCACCCAGAAACTGCCTCCACGCTACAAGTCTGGGTAAGGTTGTTTATGGAAGACCAGCAGTCACCCATGCATTCCAGTCTCCCCTTTCCACACCACCAATGTTATCCAAGGGAAAGGCAAGAGCCAATACAGCTTGGCACCTGTGATGTCGCAACTCATTTCTACAGCTGAGTGAACTAGAGCAGTATGAAATGAAGTGTCTTGCTCAAGAACACAAAACACAGACCAGTCCAGGAATCAAACTCACTACCTCATGATTGTGAGCCTGACACTCTAACCACTGAACCTTGTGCCTTCATCATGAATGATATACAGAATATATAATCAGAAATATACAGTACATTTCAATCTAAATCATTTAGCACATTTTCCATCTATAAGCTATTGATTTTAAATATGCTAATTGCCTTATAAACAAATTTTCAAGTAATCCAATAAGCCATATTAAAACGAATCTTTAAAATGTAAAAGGTTTTGATTTTGTACTAGTTGTGAATGTGTGTTAAGAAGTTTGCTCACCAACCACATGGTTCCAGGTTTAGTCCCACTGTGTGGCACCTTGGGCAAGTCTCTTCTACTGTAGTGCCAAGCCAACCAAAAGCCTTGTGAGTGGATTTGGTAGATGGAAACTAAAAGAAGCCCATCATGCGGGTGAGTGTGTGTTTGCCCCTTCCTCCATTTCCACTTAATTAGTTGAGTTGGTTTGTTTGCATCCCTGCAACTTAGCAGTTCAACCAAACATAAAAAAAAGTACTGGGATTGATTTGTTACTGCCATAACAAATGTGACAGTCCTGGCTTTGCTATTTGACTGAATAACTAAAAGACAAGCAACTATGCTTCAAATACCAAGCATTATTATGGTTACTAAAAAATCAAATAGTATTTTAAAACATTAAATCCTATTCATACAAAGAAATTTCTGAGTTAAAATTCTAGAATAATACTCATCATGAGATCAGCAGTATTACACTCATGACTTATTGATTAAATGTTAGGCTTCAGTTAATGTTAGCCAAAACTAACTCAGTAATTAAAAAAAGGTAATAAATTGGTGATTTATCTTTTACTTTTTTCACTCATTAGACTGCAGCCATGCTGAGGTACTGCCTCAATGGAGATTTTTAGTTGCACTAATTGACCCCAGTATTTATTTTCTTTTTAAGCCTGATACTTATTCTATTGGTCACTCAAGCTGAACCGCTAAGTTTTGGGGATGTAAGACACCAACACCATTTGTCAAGCGGTGGTGGGGGATAATAGACACACTTATGGCTTCATGACATATCTCGATATGTTATATGATGTGTATAAACAAAAGGCTCAATCAAATAGTCTTATTTGTTTCCAGTTCTCCATCTAACCATGTTGAGGCTATTCACTGTTTGCAAGGAAACAGGTGAGTTGGCATTACAAAATACATCCATCATTAGAAGCCTCTGCTCTGGCTTAGTCTCATCTCACCCAGGAAAGCATAGAACTGTTAACTTTAACCATTTAGCATTTAAGCTGGCCATGTCTCGCCCAAATATTCTACCTGTGATATGTTCAAATTGGCCAGATCCAGTCTCTCACACCAACCCTAAATTGTCATTCTAAAAATAATCACATCATAGAAATCTTGAAGGTACAAAATAATGCATGATTAATTCTAATCAAAATTAATAAATAATCTTCACATTCAACAGTAATTTCAATGCTAAACAGTTAGAAAATGATGATGATGAAGCTGTTTTCAACTGTTTATAAACTGGTGTAACACAAACTGATAGCATCTATTTCTGTAATATAATGATAGGTGTATTTGCTAATTCAGGTGCATTTTGATAATATGTGTTTTACATATCTCTATCAGTTGACAACTGATCACAGCATAGGGCAATATTATGTTAAGGTAAATCTTGATCTTGTTTGGCCTTTAGTGTAGAAATTTAATTCATATTTCCACTGAGTGTTTACAGATATTGAATTTTGTCATTCATTGCTATGCCATACCTTTTGTACTTTGTTCTTTTCACTGTTATAAACGCCACAATAGTCTCTAGTTTCTAGTGTAATTATATAAGGTGTTTATAACTAAATGAGAGGTTATGTGACTCCCGACAACACCACAGTCAGTAATTGTCTCTTCCTCCTCCTCCTTTATACGGATTCAAATCACAAAACTGTAATTAATGACCATACATTCTCACTTCCCTTTGGTCTTTCTATCAAATAAATTACTGATGTTTTCAGTTATTTCTGCCTGAAGAGGGGGTAGAGACTTTAAAATGTATTTTTTTGCTTCATTTCTTTAATACTACTTTTTCTCCACACAGTTACAGGCAAGGCTGTGTGGTTAAGAAGTTCACTTCCCAACCATATAGCTTCAAGCTCAGTCCCACTGCCATACACTTTATGCAAATGTTTCTGTGCTCTAGGCCATCCAAAGCCTTCTCAGTGGATTTGGCAGACAGAAACTGAAGAAGCCCATCATATGTGTGTGTGTATTTTGTTTGCTTACACCTTCTGTTCACTTTTCGTAAAGTCATGACATTTGCACTGTTTTTTGGCATTTTGCCTGTCGATAATTCACTTGCTTACTTCTTGAAAACAGACATGGGTTTTTACATATCTCTATTGAAAACAGACAAGGGCATCTAGCTGTAAATCGGTGCTTCAATAACATAGCATGGAAAAAACAGACAAAAGTGAGCAGACAAATTAATGAATTAAAGAACATGCTGGGCCGCTGTATCCCTGTCATCATTTTGTCCCTTGGATCACAGACGTCTGTCACTTTTGCCATCTCAATCATATTACCTTGAATATTTGAACTTAACTCAGAATGCTAAGTACTCCTGTCCTTCATCCCACTATCACACTCCTTTCATTATTAGCATTTATACTTCCATCACTCATGCTTCTCACTCTGTAAAGAGGTAAATGAGCATACAGAGACACAGAGTTATGATGTCTGTTTAGTTGTAATGTGGACATGGCTGCTTCTCATGGCATGAAAGAAGCACCTAGTAAACTCTGTAAATCTGTTGGTATTAAGGACATTCAGCTGTAAAAATTAAGCCAAAATGAAACCTGAGCAAGATAAGGTCCCCTTAACCTGCTACAGTGAGATCTGTGCAACCCATGCCAGCATGAATAGTGGTCATATGATGAATATGCAGTGGTTTCCAGTTATTGCTTAAAATGTATTTTTTAGTAGCCCAAGTAATATTGATTATCTTAAGTATAATTGAGTATAAGTGAACTTTGATTATAGTATCAAAGATTTACTTTTGAATTTTATATGGTAATCATACTTTCATTTTATCATTAATGCTTATCATTATCAGCTTCATTAAGTGATTTTTATTTTTTTAAATAATGTATAATTTTATCAAAGATTTTATTACAAATTGCTGACTTCAGATATATGTTATATTTTCTGGCTATCTTTTCAGCAATAAAACAATATTCATGATAAAAAGAACATAGTGTCAGGTGCTACAACACAAGGCCAAGGAAATCTTCATTTATTTCTCTACTGATTTCAGCTATATGGACTGTGAACATGTTAAGGTACCATGTTCAAGAGCTTAGTCAATCATAGTGACTTCAGCATTTACTTCTTCAGTCTGATATTTTATCAGTTTCTGCTTATCAAACTAGCAATTTATGAGAATAAAGAGAGACGACACACACACGCACTCACATGCTCATACACATATGATAATTAGCAATGTGTATTTATTTATTTACTACCATACAAACAAAATAGAGTAGAAGTGGGGACTGTCAAATGGCAACAGAGAGTTAGTAACAAGGAAGTATAATAGAGTGGAAGGATGAGTTATTGATCACTCTACAGAGGGGGAAAACATGGAAAAGAATTGATGAGAAAACTGAACATAAGGATGGCTTGAAGTAAGAGGTATTAACATTATGTTCATTTTAAGTAGGGAGTGAAACAAACTTAATATGCTGGAAGTCTGGTACTAATTCTATTGGTCTCTTTTGTTGCATCACTAAGTTACGAGGATGGACACAAACCAACACTGGTTGTCAAGCAGCGACTAAGACACACATTAAATTCAGATTTAGTTTCTGTCTACCATATCCACTCACAAGGCTTTGGTAGGCTTGAAGCTATAGAAGACACTTGCCCAAAGTGCCATGCTGTGGAACGGAACCCAAAACCTTGTGGTTGGCAAGCATACAGCCAACTTGTACCTATGAATATTGTGATAAAAGAACTTCTGGAATACTGATAATTACATATAAAGCTTTCAGTATTTTGTAAAAAATATTGAAATATTCTTCTAAATATAGATCATTGTTTTTAATTAAATTTTTATTACTGTCATTAAACTGTTCAGTGAACAGGTAAAAAACAATGGTAAGCCAAAAAGCTGTCATCCTTGATGGTACAATTGCCTACATGCTTATATACTATTGTGACCCATCATTTTCAGCATGACCTGGTCTATCACTTTTTCAAATTATTGATATGATTTTACAATTAAATAAGTGTGAAGCTTTAGATAAGAAATTTACCAATTGGGTCATATGTCAAAAACTATCATTTCTGATGACGTTGGTACACTAGCTTCTGTGCGTGCATACATATATATATATATGCAGGGTTGGCCAAAAGTCACCTGGTTCTTGAGGAGACCTATTGAGTCAAGTACATCAACATCAGCAATATCAGAATCAAATCAAATGGAAATTGTAGTTGTGAGCCCCGTGCTGGTAGCATGTAAAAAGCACCAGCCAAACATGGCCAATGCCAGTGCTGCCTTGACTGGCTTTCATGCCGGTGGCACGTAAAAAGCACCATCCGATCGTGGTTGATGCCAGCTCCTCAGGCCCCTTGTGCTGGTGGCATGTAAAAAGCACCCACTACACTCTCGGAGTGGTTGGCGTTAGGAAGGGCATCCAGCTGTAGAAACACTGCCAGATCAGATTGGGGTCTGGTGCAGCCTCCTGGCTTCCCAGACCCCAGTCGAACCGTCCAACCCATGCCAGCATGGAAAACGGACGTTAAATGATGATGATGATATATATATATCACTAGACTGCAGCCACACTGAGGTACCACCTTCTTGAGGGGTTTAGTCAAGCAAATCTACCTCAGTACTTGTTTTTTTTAAAGTCTGACACTTATTCTATCTCTTTTTTTTTTCTATCATTGTCATGGGGGTGTAAACAAACCAGCACTGGTTGTCAAGCGGTGATGGGAAACACACACACACACATACATACATACATACATACAGCAAGCTTCTTTCAGTTTCTGTATGACAAATCTATTCACAAGGCTTTGGTTAGCCCTGGGTTATAATAGAAGACATTTCTCCAAGGTGCCACACAGTGGGACTAAACCCAAGACCATGTGATTGGGAAGCATGTTTCTTGCCCATACAGCCACATAGTAGTTTGGAAATTCTGTCAATAAAGCACATGCACTGATTGTATTTCACTCATTCTATTATGAATTAACTAATTAATCAGTTATTTAGTTTCTCAAAGCTTTTCTCTAACACACTGTGACCTTATCAATAACATGTCCCTTGTGTGCATTTACTCTGTGCAAGTATCCACTTGCTCTATGCGCTGTGTTACTTTCTGAAAACATAAGGAAATTTCTCTTTTTTTTTTTTTTGTATTTATAAAGTAGGAACTTTGTGTGTGTGTGGATGTGTGCATAGTATAAAAATATATAAAAATGAAAATGCAATTCAAACATGTCACATAAATACCCGAGCCTCACTGCTACCACCACCCAAAATAATGATTATAATGGCAATATAAAGAGCATAAAAACAAAAATCTGCACATTAATGTAACATATTCTGTGGAAATACAAAATTACAATATTGCGATAGAAAGTAACTGACTAATCAGAAAATTTCTTGAATCAAAGATCAAGGAGATCAGAAATCCAAAGTGGAAACAATATTAATTAATTGTAGAGCAAATATCTATAGCTTACAGATTTAATATTTTAGCAAAGGAATTTCACTTTTGCCATATCACTAATGAAGTTGCTTTATTAAAAGATCAAATCTGCAATATGCACAGATGTATGTGTGTGTGTTTATTGATGTATCATTTTTATATATTCTCTTTCCATATTAGTATGCGTTGGACAGGTCATCACAGTTCTAGCCAGTTCTTATTTGGAGTCACTGCTCTTGATGTGTACTACAGCTGATATGTTTCATTTTCAGCATGACTATTATGGCAGGATGCCCTTTCTAACAACTACTACTTTACGAAGTATGAGGAGTGTCTTTTATCATGGCACCAGCTCTAGTGAGGTTGCCTTAGACTCTGCAAGGCTATGAAGTCCTTGCTACTGGACACTGTCTTTGTTTATTCAAAGTAATGTGACCAAGAAAGGTGAATAGAAGACTGGAATCTGGATCAGTAAGTGAAAGGAATAAGAATATGATAGGAGACACAAAGTGATTGGGGAGAGATGATGGTAGAGAATGGAGTAATAGAAAAGAATCAGTTACAGTAAGAAGTAATGGAAGAGAGACTAATGTTATCTACGTTTGCTGGTGATGAAGTAATGAGTTGATGGACCATGATAGAGTTGGGTGATAGATTAATAATGAGTATCTTGGGAGAAGGTGAGAGGCAGTTGATAGCATAGAAAAGTGGGTGGGGATCATCATACAATGTATTGGATATGATCAGAACTCGTTTAATCACTCATACATAGGTAACTGCTTAAGATAGCGTTAAAGTGACAAGGACGTTGATGATAGCAAGGTGTTGAATACAAGCAAGTCTACTGCCATCCTTCATTTCACAGGTAGTAGCATACAGTGAATAGGAGGGATCTATTGTCTTTCTTAGTTACACAGACAACATGGTAGATTAAGTGTGAGGATGAGTGATAGAGAGATGAGAGGCTACTAAAAAAAAGGGATTGGGGGATAGCAGATGATTGTCTTGCACTTGTTTACATGGCTGTCATTCTCCATACATATGACCATACCAACACAGCCTTCTCTTTTCACTATGTCTGATCTCCATTTTATCCACTTTTCCTCTCGGCTTATTATTTGTGCTTCACTGACATCACACATCCTGTGGAGCATGTTTGCTTCATTTCTTTCTAACCTTTGCAAATTCTCTGCATATGGGGTCCATGTCTCACTATTGTTTAGTATCAGTTTGTACACAATCGTTATGCAATCTGCTCTTTACTCTGAGAGAGAGAGAGAGAGAGAGACACTCTTTGTTATTAGGAAGAGCACAAGCTTCCTGAACTTTTTCCTCTCTTCTTACTCTAACTAGTATGTTTTTAGAACAATCACTTCCACTACTAATTAGGTCTCCTAGGTAACAAAAGCTATCCACTGTGAAGGAACCTCTTGGGTATAGGGAAGGAATCTATTTCATGTACTTACTGCTCCTGCACATCTGCTGCATATAAAATCTTTCTCCATTAGCCTACATGAAAGTATATGACTCAATAGTTAGTGTCGGGCACACAATCATGAAGTAGTGAGTTTGATTTCTGGACTGGGCTGTGTGTTGTCTTCTTGAGCAAGACACTTCATTTCATGTTGCTCCAGTTCACTCATCTGTAAAAATGAGTTGCAGCATCACTGGTGCCAAGCTGTCTTGGTTTTTGTCTTTCCCTTGGATAACATCGGTGGTGTGAAGAGAGGAGGCTAGTATGCATGGGCAACTGCTGGTCTTCCATTAAGAACCTTGCCTGGATTTGTGCCTTGGAGGGTAATTTTCTAGGTGTAATTCCATGGTCATTCATGACTGAAGGGGTTCTTTACCCATTAGCTTATGTGTGTTCTCAGTATATCTCTTGTGTATCTATAATTTACACTTGGTATCCTGTATGGAATTTCAACCTTACTCCTTTTTCTGCATATCAGACATGGCTATTTCCCTGGTGGTAGCATGGTTCTGTTTGTTTTCCTAACCAAAATTCAAGTATCTCCTAAGTTTACTGTGAGACCTTGCTTTTCTTGGTTTTACTTCCATTTCTAGAATTTCATCTCTTTCTGTATATATCTACTACAATTTCAAGTCATCAGCATGGAGAGCTGGTCTAAAACTCTTAAAATCTGGAGGAATACAATAAACAGGAGGAGGCTGAAAACTGAACCCTGGTGGTCCCTAATCTACATATTTATTATATTAATTGCTAACTCTCACTTTACTGACAGCACTTCACAAGCCAATCATCTACTGTTCATTTCCTTTGTATGAATATATGCATATGTATCTCAATATGTATATATGCATATGTGTGTGCATGTATTTATACTACTGAGTGTGCATGTGTGTATATTTTTGTACATTAGTTGGCACTTGCCCAGAGTAAGTTGAGCTGGTTCCACCATATCACGGACAGAAGCCAACCTTGCTCAGCAATCACAGATGTTCAATGTGGAAATTTTCTGCTAGTTGCAATGTCAACAGTAAATATCATACACTTGTGAACCAGATATTGATTCAAGACTTGACTAGGTCATAGTAATCCACATTTTCAACTATTCACCTTGGAGTTAATACCATTCCAGAGACATTGACACAGCTGCATTGCAGCAATTTGTAAGTAAGCCAACTGAAGCCCTTCTTAAGTAAGAATTGTTTTTGGAAATTGATCCAACAATGCTGACAAACTTCAGATTTTAATACGAAAACAAAACTCAAAGATTCAGCAAAGGCAAAAGTAATAAAAAGTTTTCAACTGGCATAAATTCTCTGCTCTCATTTGCTTATGTGCTGTAGCCATAAAGCAAACTGGTATAAATGAATGCTTGGTAGAGGTAAATTTATGTGGCTACTCAGATCCCTGGACCTAGAGCAAAGCTGGTTTTGAAATCAACAGGACTACAATAAAAAAAAACATTTGCTTGAGTTACTGCACAGTGGGACAAAACCTGAAACCACATAGTTGAGAAATGAGCTTAACTGCACAGCCATGGCTGCTTATTTAAAATACACGAAATAGAACTGTGAAATAATGATTTCAAATTTTGGCTTGAGACCAGTAATTTTGTGGGAGGAGTTAAGTCAACTACATTGACCCCAATGTTCCACTGGTATTTATTTTTATCAGCCCCAAAAGAATGAAAGGCAAAGTCAGCCTCGGTGGAAATTGAACTTAGAACATAGAGACTAACAAAAATGCTGCTAAGCATTTTGCCCAGCCCAGTAACAATTCTGCCAGCTCACTGATAACTGAAAAATAAAGGAGCCTCTTGTTAGTTAAAAGTCTTGTTAACATTTATCAAGGAACTATATTTTTCTGTACATCTCTATTTTTTTATTTAACTAGTATATGTCAATAAATGTTCAGCATTTAGTTTTCTTTTTACAATCAACCATTAAGATTGGTGCCTCCTGACAGTGTGAAGTAATTTACCATGCTAAAAGAATAATTGAATCCTATTGAGCTACTAGTCAATAAATTAACCACACCCTAGTGTTTTGGAGTGCCTGCTATACTTCTTTATGTTATAAAGTTTTTTAAAAAAACATGTAATTAAACTCTCTGACATTATATTAAATTATTGCCAAAATCTGTATTCAGCTAAAAATCTTTGATTGATTACTGCATGAGAGGAAGTGTATTATTTTACCCAATAACATTTCATTCACCGCTGAGATGTCTTATTTTTTATGATTAAAAGTAGGATATTAAGTGATTTATTTGGGTCCTATTTCAACTAATGGGCTTCAATGCAGTTTGGAATAACTCTGTTCTATGTATTCTAAAACATTTAATATCTTAGATTTTTTTTGTTTTTCTTTTTTTTCATGTATTTACCAATAAATTCCATCCATATTTACTTGTTTCTCTCATGCCTTTCACAGTTTTTGGTTGATTTTAGGTTGCATGCTATGGATATGTCTATTTTGTTTTTTTAAATTCAGTGTGCCGACTTGTATTGAGTCAAAATTTAAGCCTACCCTTAAGCTAACCACAAGCTTTTCTTAAATAACCACTTATTAACTTATGGTGTCTAGCAATTGTTGTCACAGAGTGCACTGTTATACTGAAAAATCTACTGCTTTGACAAAGTTTGCTCAAAATTAAATATACAAGCTTAAGGCTGTTTCTGTACATATGACTTCAAAACTAACTTTTTCTTTTTTTCTTTTTGTAGTGTGTGTCATTTAATTTGAAAACAAATTATGACCAAATTCTATCATACAAAAGCAGAATTATTATAGAGAAAATTTACCATCTTTGGTGAGTGAGCAGCACTCAAAATACACACCTCAATGTTTAACATTCAAATACATAAATAGCTCTAAATGTACTCTTCTATTGTTGACTTATTTATTTGGGTAACCTTTTTATGCCAAATGTTAGCATTATCTTGTATTTTTAATGAGACATCCATTTTATAATTTTACTGCAAGAATTCCATTGACTATAAAACTGGAATCATCAATAAAGTTGTTCACATGACTGTCAGCCAATATTTTTTTACCATTCATTTAATTCAAATTATTTAACCCCTTGCCTCCAGTTAGGGTTTATCCAAATGAATAAAAATAATTGGTGCACATGAATGCAATAGTTCATCGCAGCTAGTTTCTCAACAAAGAATTCATTTGACCTTTTCCTGAAGACTAGCTGGTGAGAGCATCTGTACTGATCACTTCGTATTCCCTATATATATATATATATATATATACATACAGGGTGCAATAGGTATTTCAGAACATATTTGGTAGTTTAATAAAACAACTCTAATCTAGCTAAAACCAAATGTATTTTAATAATAATTTGTGTATATGGTCTTGATAAGCTCATTGACTGCTTCAGTGCCTGACCAAATCATTGATATGCCTGCACTAAGTGGTCCTTATTTATTTCTGATATCACTTGGGCAATGGTAACCTCCAGTGAAGCTATGATATTAGGAGAATGTCAGTTAGTCTCCCTTTCAGCAATGCTCCAAATATAGTTAGCCAGGAACTAATTCAACTTCATGCTAGCAATTGATTGAATCGGTCACAAAGCCTGGAAAAAGGTGGAGCAGTCTTGGTGAACACCACCTCTTCTTGGCTGAAATCTTATAAACTAATACAAATGTTACAATAATGCAGTAAAGAATGAACCTTAAGTAACTAATCATTCCCTGTGGATATTTTCTGACTCTTCAGAAAATATATGGTTGAAAATGCAATTCTCTCTTTTCTTAGATGTTTCAAAAATAGTATAGGTTGATTTGAAAAGCTGCACTATGAGTTGTATACCAAGAGAAAAAAATCTGTACCATTAATCTTTCTCCTCAGTGTCTTCCCCACTTTTCTCATAACATTTTACAGTTGAGTTACTTTACTTTGAAATATGCTCTTGAGATATTTTAGCAAATTATTCACAAAGCATATTTAGTATATCAGCTGAAATCTTAAGTTGTATAAGTTTCACTTTAACTTTATAGAACACTAGAAACTTCCCATACAATAAATGGTTCCCTCTCCACACTACCAATGTATTTTAAGAGATAGACAATGGCTGATACAGCTTGGCATCAGTGTTGTCACACATGAACTTGGAATGTAAAGGATGAAGGGCAATGTTAACTTAGAATGTAAAGATCCTCAAATGTTGCAAGGCATTTTGGCCAAAACTCTGATGATTCTGTTAATCTACATTTCTGGGTTTGGTACTTCATTTTATCAACTTCAGAAGGATGTAGGGCAAAGTTAACTCTGGGATTTGAACTCAATTTGAAGAGCCAGAATGAATACAGCAAGGCATTTTGTTCAGTGCTCTAATAATTCAACTGATCTACCATCTTGTCACTTCCCCATCCTAAGAATAATAATAATGATTACAAATTTTGGCACAAGGCCAGCCAGTTTGGGGGAGGGGTAAGTCTAATAAATCAAACCCATTGTTCAACTGGTACTTATTTTATCAACCCCGAGAGGATGAAAGGCAAAGTCAACTTCAGTGAAATTTGAACTTAGAACGTAAAGACAGATGAAATATCACTAAGCATTTTGGCTGGTGTGCTAACATTTCTGCCAGCTCGCCACCTTATTAATAATAGTAATGATGATGATGATGATCTCTAATATTAAGAACATAACTGGAAATGATTTGGGGTTGGGGCAGAGTATGGCCAAACATCTCAACCCTAGTATTTCACTAATGATATCTTACTGACTCTGGATGAACACACAGCAATGACAGCTCCCAGGTGAGATTTTAATTCAGAACAAAAGGAATTTGAATAAATCCCATAAGGCATTCTATCCACAACTCTACCAACTGTGGTGCAATCCACTACCTTCATATATCATGGTAGAAATCTAGTAAAATTTGGCATTGTATGTAGCAAGTGTCAGTGATAATTTGTTAACTTCCAATAATTCACAATTTGACCATTGTGAATGAAACAGCTGGGTTATGTGCTTGACTAGTTGTTTTTAATGAGGTTACATTTTCTTTCCCCCAAACAACAAAGTTTTTTTTTTTTAATTAACATTGTTTTTCACAGTCTACTAGATTGTGTTTTGTTTATTGTAGAATGTTATATTGAATACATATCAATAAGATTAACTCTATAATTATTCCTGAAATATATAAAAGAATATTGAAATAGAAAACATTATTTTATAAATCATATCAGTTTTCTTAACATAGATGACGAGCAACTGATTTCTTATAACTCATATAAGAACTAAGTTATAGGACTTTAGAAAATAATTATTACTATAAAAATTCTTTCTACAATAGATGCAAGACCTGAAATTTTTGGGGAAGTGGGGCTAGTCAATCACATCAACCTCAGTACCTGACTGGTACTTATTTTATCAACCCCAAAAGGATGAAAGGCAAAGTAGACCTCAACAGAATTTGAACTCAGAGCATAAGATAGATGAAATACCACTAAGCATTTTGTCCAGCATGCTAACAATTTTGCCAGCTTGCCACCCTAATTATTTCTATTATAATATGTAGAAGAAAGTTATTTATAAATGCAGCAGTTTTAATAATACTAAGGACATTTAACTTGTTTCTCTACTTTAGTATTTAAACTGGCCATATTCAGCCAAAATATTCTAGCTATTTTATGTTCAAACTTGCAAGTTCTGGCCTCTCACACCTGCCCTATAATATCATTCTAGAAATATGCACCATTTGAATCTCAAAGTTACAAGATAATACATGATTAATTCAAAACAATTTGAATAAATAAACAAAGTAATCTGAATGCTAAAGGATTGAGTAGAATTTGCTTTGATATAAAGATTTTTTTTTTATCTTCTGTATATTTGTTCTGTTCCCATTCCCTTTGATAGGTAAGACTGCAGTGTATTGATAGGTAGAGATGTTGTGCCAAATAGTGAAGCCCATGTTAAATTTCTAGAATGATCTATTGAAAACTAATCAAGGTGGGTTACTTTTTCAAAGAAAATATTTCAATGATGGTGTTAAAGAGCTGGGAATTTAAAGCAAGGTTCATTGAGGTTCTATCTAACAGATTTGGGCTGTTGTCAAATAAACAATTTATTTACAAAATACCAATGTTTGAAAGGGAATTGATTTTTAGAGAACTCAAGGAATTCTTTGAATGATAGCTTGTCAGTTCATCAATGGAAATTGAATATTCAAAGGAAATCATCAATGCAGAAAAAACAAATAGAATGTATGCCATAGAACTTTTAGATTAGAATTCTCGAGAATAATAACTATTATTTGAAGCAGTCCTGAGATGACTAGTTCAATTGTTTCGATGAAATCTATGTCAATTTGAATCCCAATTGCTGACAAGAACTAGATATACTTAATGCAAGAATCACATAAACATTTTTATAAATATTTGTGTTTTTGATGCAATTCCTATTTAGAAGAAATTATCAAGAAAATATTTTGATATTGATTTTGTAACTTGGAAGCTTATCTGTTAGAAAATCTCTGTTTGAGATAGAAGCAGTATACACACCAAAATGTATTGCCTATGGTTACTTTAATGTTACTTTAAAAGAGCTGACGATACTGTCATTGAACCCGAAGAAGACCTCTCCTCCAGCTAGTTCATTCAGTGCATTTGTCCCACCCAATATCTATTGCAAGTGAGAGATAACTCCTGCCACCCTAGCTTCAAGACCACCAGACCATGTGGTTTCAATCTGCATCGGACCTCCTCAGTGGTGGGTACTCATTGCCAGACATGACAGCAGTTTACCTTGCTTGCAATATATAGAAAATACAGCGTCATACAATCATTGATTTTGTAACTAGGAAACTAGTCTGTTAGAAAATCTCTGTTCAAGATAGAAGCAGTATATGAAGCAAAAAGTATTGCTTATGGCCACTTTTGATATTTTTACTAAAACTATAATTTGATATCTCTAAAAGATTGCTGAAACATAACAGCAAGGTAATAGTGACATAGGACAGTGAATTGTCTTCTCTTGAGTGTATATGCATGTGTGTCTATAAATGTATGCATGTGTGTGTGTGTATATATGTATATATATATATTGCTCCAGCATGGTCGCAGTCAAAGGACTGAAACAAATAAAAAAGTAAAAAAAGAGTATATATATATATATATATATATATATATATATAAGGCAAATCCAAATTAAAAGCAAAAACTGGAAAAACAACAAAAGTGAAAAGGTCATACCCAGTGAATATATTAGATTGATGCTCAGAGAAAGTTTAATATGGAAAAATGATGGAGTCTGACATTTCAAGCATGGCTGTTCATCAGATAGAGAAATGAGGGAAAAGTCCAGAAAGAAGGGGAAAAAATAATCTGAGAAAAGCATGTGTCGTTACATGGCTATATATATATATATATAGTAAATCCAAACAAAGAACAACAAACACAAAAAGCAACAACGCGAGGATGTGGTACATGTAAAGTATTAGTAGACACTCGGGAAAGGAAAGAAAGATGGTTTAATGTTTCGAGCAACGCTCTTCTTCAGAAACAGAGGAAAGTCCAATAGATGGAGGAAGAAAATCGCTAATGATTCCCATGTGACACAAGTCTGGGCAAGGTTGTTTGTGAAGATATATCAGCAGTTGCTCGTACATACCAGTCTCCCTTCTCCATATCACTGATGTTGTCCAAGGGAAAGACAAAGGCTGATGCAGTTCAAGAATGCAGCATACACCCCAGTCTGGGAATCGAACTCACAACCTTGTGATTGTAGGCCTAGTACTGTAACCACTGAGCCATGTGCCTTCCACACACATATATATACAGGAAAACTTTTAACCTCCCCCTTTACATAATCTACCTTATCACCTTTACAAATTTAACCCTCCATTTTTTCAACCTTATCATCAATCCCTTTTCTTTCTGCTATTCTCTTACCTTCTCCTCTACCTTCCCCTCTTTCTTATCTTTCCCTCCTCTGTCTATCTGAGATCATTTATTGTCCATTTTCCTGTTCTCACTCTGTTAAATGAGATCTCTTTAGAGCCTTAGCCTTGCAACTTATAAAGTTCTCATCACTTGTACTGGTGCCATGAAGACAATGCCCAGTATGCTCTATAAAGTGATTTATATTGTGACGAGTGCCCAGCTGTAGAAGCCATGACAAAGTAGACATTGGAGCATGATGTAGTCCTCCAACTCATCAAACCCTGTCAAACTGTCCAAGCTATACCAACATAGTAGCCGGATGTTAAGTGATTTTATATCTATGCCTACATAATATTGTACTCAAGAAGACCTGTCCACCACAACAAAATTGATACCGATGCTGCTATTACATAAAAAAGCACTTGTGCTGGTGTTGCATTAAAAGTACTGGCAACCAGCCATAGAAACCATGCCAATGGAGGCTGGTGTGGTCTCCAGCCTTACCAGCTCCAGTTAAACTGTCCAACTTATGTCATCATGGAAAACAGATGTTAAATGATGATGATATCTATGTAGATGGTTAATTTCATAGGTCTAAATTGTCAAAAACATTTCCTTGTCTTAGACAGTGTAATTGCAATTTTTTTAAAAACCACTAAAAGTTTGTAATTACTTTTTGTCTTTTGTAAAAATCCTACTAGTGGTAACAGTTAATTTTCATTAATTGTGGAAAAGTTGCTGAAATGAGATATATTGTGCTATTGTTATTGCAGGAATGAAATATCCTTTATCTAAATGTCTATTGATTAGGTAGGTTTTTGTTTGCTTGGTTTTTCCTTAGCTATATTATGTCTAAATTAACTTCAGGTTTTTTTTTTCTTTTATGTAACTAGTTGGTTGTTCGATATAACCTGCATAACAGGTTTTCCCATCTTCACTAGGGGTAGGAAAATAGCTGTTCCCTTCCATCTCATGCATATGCATTAGTATGAGCATACATGTGTGTTTGGATGGGGGTGTACACTCCCCTCATAAATACACTCTCCATAGATACATATTAAACCTTTTTCTATTTATCAATTCATATCCAACTATTTTATAGCATAATCTCTGTTTTTCATAGCAACATGTTAATCTGTTCAGAGTTTGTGTACAACTGCTTCTGTTTTTTTTGTTTGTTTTCTAATATAGTAAATCATGTGAAATCATTGATTTTATTTAATTTGAATTAATATCACTGATCTCAGTGTTCTTTTATGTTCTGTTTTCAATTGACACATTGTTTTAATTGATGCAATATCTGCCTGCTTCAGCGTTCACACAATTGTCTCCAATAGAAGCAGTATTTCATTCATATATCTTCTATAGCTTTATAATATAACAACTTCCACCCCCATCTCCTTTCCCACTGTGAGTTCTTTATATGGTCAAAATTTTTAGAACAACTGACATGTAATTTGATATAGAAGCTTTGAGACAAGACACCTGCTCTTGACTTTTAATATCGATTTGTTATTTTGGCACAAGGCTACACATTCGTAAGAAAGGAAGTATAATATACTGCTCTAAATGCATGATATTGATTTTGACCCTGGAATGACAAAAAGTAAAGTTGAAAGTTTCTGAACTTAAAACCAAAATTGTTCAGTGTACCCTATTACTCTTTTACTCTTTTACTTGTTTCAGTCATTTGACTGCTGCCATGCTGGAGCACTGCCTTTAGTCGAACAAATCGACCCCAGAACTTATTCTTTGTAAGCCTAGTACTTATTCTATCAGTCTATTTTGCCGAACCGCTAAGTTACGGGGATGTAAACACACCAGCATCGATTGTCAAGCGATGGTGGGGGGACAAACACAGACACACAAACATACATACATATATATATATATATATATATATATATATATATATATATATATACACATATATATATACGACAGGCTTCTTTCAGTTTCTGTCTACCAAATCCACTTACAAGGCTTTGGTCGGCCCGAGACTATAGTAGAAGACACTTGCCCAAAGTGCCACGCAGTGGGACTGAACCCAGAAGCATGTGGTTGGTGAGCAAGCTACTTACCACACAGCCACTCCTGCGCATATACAAAAGATTGAAAAAACTTTTGTTTGCACCTGATACATTTAAGGTTTAAAAAAACTATCAAAGATTTTCTGATAGTTCTGTAGAAGTGTCAGTGAAAACAGAAATGTTAAGTTTCATGATTGATGGATGAAAGAAAAGTTTATGAAATTAATTCTTTTCTTGAAAGTATGTGTAAATTTTAGTAAAAGATATATGAAAAGGTTGACGCTGATACCGACATCAAGCCTGATGTGTATGACATGACAGTAAACAATGAAAAGAAAAAAGCAAAAAAAAGAAACCTTGCAATGGTTAATCCTTTAGCATTCAGATTAAATTGTATTTATTTGTAATAATTCTTATTTATTGACATTGTTTTGAATTAATCAGGTATTATCTTGTACTTTCAAGATTTTGATGATGTGATTGTATATTTTTTGAATAACATTGTACCATAGGTGTGAGAGACCCAATCTGGTTGTTTTGAACATAAAACCGAATATTTTGACTGGATTTGGCCAATTTAAATACTAAAGTGTTAAAAGAAGAATTTGAGAAAGGTCTCTTAGTATCCTTTGTGTGAGGACATACAATTTTGAGATATGGTATAGTAGTATATTTACTCAAGTATTTTGGTGCATTTTTCTGAATTTGATGCAGTTAATATAGAAACAAAAATATTGATATTAAAATAATGTTATGGATATGTAATATAAAGGGATGGGGTTTGCTAGGAAAAATATATAATTTTGAAGAAAACTGCAGATGAAGTCAATTAGTGTTTAGCAAATATGACTTGTAATAGGATACATAATTGGGATACCATAACTTACGCCAGCATAGATAATGATCTTTAAACGGATATTAGCAAATGATAGATTTATTGGAAAAAAGATCTACATACACTTCTTGTTGAAGATGTAGTCAAAGATTTGCATGATTTTCAGTTTACATAAGAAGTTCAATAATAGGATATAGTTAAACTTCTTCATTCTTAGGTCTAGAGTTGAAATCCTGCAACAAAATTATATAAGCTATCATTATTGTTTTAATGTCCACTTTTCAATGCTTACATGGGTAGGATCGAATTTGTCAAGGCAGATTTTCTATGGCAAGGTGCCCTTCCCTCAATCTGTCACCAACCCTCACCTGTTTCCAAATAAGGTAATATTTCCCCTTTGTTGAACATGAAGATTGGAAATGAATGACACACCTTGGAAAATGATGCTTGCTTACTACTATCATGCAATGTCAAGTGATGAGACACAAGCATACATGCAAACACATATACATACATATATGTATACACACATGCAATAAGCATTTTTCAGTTTCCATCTACTAAATCCACCAAGAAAGTTTTGGTCAACCTAGGACTATAGTCTACTATATCCAAACTATCACACCATAGAACTGAACCAGAAACCATGTGGTTAAAAAGTAAACTTCTTTAACTTCACTGCCATGCCTGTACATGTAACATATATTTGCCATTTTACAACTGAGTGGTTTAAATTAAGAGTTTGCAGCTGCTTCATAACACCTGCTCTTATTCCGTTTTTTTAGTTGTCCAAATTTGTGAAATCCATCCAAATGTAAATGAATACATGATAAAAGAGAATGATTATCAACAGGTATTAGTTTGAATGTAAGCAATGGCTCATAATTTATTAGCAACATTTTCTTAAACCCTTATTTTAATTTTTTTATTTCTTCACTTATGTTGAAGCATAAATCAAGAACTAGCAGCGGTATCAGGCCTTGCCCAAGTTAAAGGGAAAAGTCTTTGACCTCTCCTTGGAAAATGTATCTCCATGCAACATTTTTGGTACCTAGATATACAAAAATGTGACTTACAACTTGAAACATACTAATGTAATCCTATATTATTTTGTAACTTTGAAATTTCTATGATGTGATTGTTTACTTTTTGAACAACATTGTAGGGTAGGTGTGAGTGGCTGGATCTGCCTAATTCAAATATAAAATGTGTAGAATATTTTCACTGGATACCGCCAGTTTAAATGCTAAAGGGTTTAATTCAAGTAAATTTGTCTGTTCCAAAAGTTTGAATCTATTATGCCATAAAGGTATTATGAATAAGCTATGATCAGTAAGTGGCAACTGATTGTGTATACTGACTGCTTTTGTTTACATCTTGTTTAAAATGCTGCAAAGTGAAAATTTAAGATAAGTATACTTTGCAAATGAACTAGGAGAACTCTACATCCAACTTTTGGGTTTCCATTGATCAATGAGATAAAAACTTGCTTGAAATTCATCACAGGTAAAATAGCCACCTGCCTCAAGATCAACCCTCATCCCGTACTCAGTATCTTGTGAAGCATCACCAAAAGCAGTCTTTGTTTTGAAGAGAAGCAAATATTCTGTTCCTTTTATCACAGACCAAATATAAAAGTTATTTAGACCAAACTGGCATATATTGGTTTAGTACTTAAATATATACATATAACTTTATATTTTTTCTTTATATTACTATATCTTAATTTAGTTGTTTTTTTTTTTTTTCATTTTGTTTTGTTTTTGAAGAATTTTACACAAAACATACAAAAATCTGTATGTTACACTTGCTAGTATATAAGGCACATAAACATTCACTTCTCTGTGTTAAGATGATATATAAAAAAAAATGCGTAACAGTATATAAACATGCATTTATTAACATTTAAATTAGGTTTATCTCCCTTTCATTTTGTGTTCTTTTTAAGTCTAAAGCTTAAAAACAAAATGCAACATTTAAGGTTAATGACAGTTGTTTTCTGATAAATTTGGTGAATGTCTAAATCAGTAAATGACTGATGATCTATTCACTTCTTTTAGTGTTACTAATTTATTCTCTCTTTATTTTTGTGCTCTGACATATCTTTGTTATTCTAGTGTTGATATTTACATACATGATAGTTGTTTTTTAATGGCAGTATGAATTACAATGACTAGTTTAGGTTCTTGAAACCAGGAAAAGAAATGTACCAAGAAATCCTTATTGGGTCATTAACCCGCTCAAACAGGTCCCTGGTTTTGTAACACAAACTTCCTCTTTTAAAGTTATCTAATTAAGCTTTAAGAACTTCATGTAAATTTAGGCTCCAAGCACTAGCTTAACAATGACCTAGATATTTTACTAAATTCTTTATTTTCAAAAATAATTGATACAAAGCCAATGTATTTCAATAGAAATATGGCAACAAAATGGTTAATATATAACTTTTAAGGATATTAAAAGTGAGTTAACATGGCATAACCCATTCCTTATATACAATATTCACAACTGAAGTGAAATGATTCAACTGGAAATCAAAACTCTCTACTACTTTAGTCTATCTAGGTGCTACTGTCATTTTAGCGATTAAGAAGAGCCTTGAGCAACTCTCAATTTGTAGGCCTATCCAACACAAATTAACATACATGTTGAGGAAAAAAGAGTACTTATTTTACTATAGAGTAAAACACCTTTTCTACAATTGTTGTAACTTAAGGTGGGAATTTGCTCTTAAAAGTTAAAGTATTTTACTAAATACTTTAGTGTATCTTTGGTGAAATTTGTCTAGATTCCAGTTTCAAATTCAGTTGATATCTACCTCACCTGAAATCAATTCAAAATTGATGGAAATATTATCATCACCACTAATAATTTAATCATGGTTATATCATTAGGTTAATAACAAAGCAAGGGAACTTATGTTGCCACTACCAAACACATTTTGAGCATGTTTACTCCTCCAATTTATACCACTTTATTTTCCTAGTGATTTCATATATAGATGCAAGGTTATATAGAGGAGGCCAAACAAATTTGCTTGTTGTTTCCAAAGATATTAGTAATGGAAATGACTACAACCAGGAATCTAAAATCAGTTGCACTCAGTTTACTGAACATGTTTATGAGATTCACTGTTTGTTTATTTTAAAATATAATAATATTCTGCTAAGGTCTATAATGAGTTGATTTCATATCAGCTACATTTTGTTTGAGGTTTGCTTTGGCAATTTTTTTGAGTGTTTTTTTTTTATTTAGTGTAAACATAAAACTTAATGAAATTCTAAAATCTAATCTTTTGATCTATTCTTAAGTATTTTAACCCTTTTGTTATATTTCTGCCTTTGATTCAGTTAATTTTGAAAATAACGAAGAATTTAATAAAATAGCTTTGCCTTTATTAAAATGGTGCTTGAAACACAAATTAGCATGAAATTTAATGGTAAGTTTAATTTAGATTATTTTAAACAGGAAGTTTGTTTCATAGAACCAGGAGCAATTTCAGGCAGGTTGATGTCAAAAGGGTCAGATAAAAAGTTAAGCAAACTGAAGTTCCCTTTGAGAAAATATAAAGCAAGAACAATGATAAACAGAGTGTTGTAGTGGGTGCCATGACACAATTGCTATAAGAGTCAATACAATAAGAAAAGAAATTAAATGTAATTTGGTATCTTAATTAAAATTCCAATCTCAGATGTATTACCTCCATTATAATTTCTTATTCTATATCAATTAACTCAGTAATTTAAAGAATTGGCAACATCCAAAATTATGTTTATAGCCAAATCATCTGAAATAATGTTTACAACTTTTCACCATTACTTAAACCTCAATTAACTGTCATGATATTTACAGATGCTGTACATTCGATGAGGCTAAACTTATGGAATAAAGCTCTTGTGTTTTTATCAATGCATTTATAGGGTTGGAATTGGGTTTCATGCCTTCTCCAAAGCGTGAGCAATGAGAGAAATATTTGTATAAGAACAACATAAGTATTATTGAGGCATTGTTTTACAGCTGAATGTCCTTCCTGATGCTAGTTCTTATCTGTTTTTCAAGTAAGGGATTGCTTATTCCACAAAGACAATTTGTTGATGGAGAAATGAAATTCATCACTGCTTGCAGTTTAGCTATTTTCAGAAAAGTACAAATGTAAACAGATACACACACCACAATGAGCTTCTTTCAGTTTCTGTCTACCATATCCACTCACAAGGCTTGAAATAGCCTAGGACTAGGGTTATATAGTAGAGAACACCTGTGATCATGTACAGTGAGATTGAACTGGAAACACATAGGAAAGTGACCCTGTTAACCAAAGATTGCCATGAATGTGTGTACATACATACATACATATATACATGCGTGCATATAGATAGATAGCATTGCTGGATTGTAGGTAAGTTAATCAGTATTACAGCTGCATACTTTTATTTGATCTTCCTATCATTTGCACAAGGATTGGATGCCTTTTTATTTTTAATCAATTGACATGGTCATGTTGTCTCTCTTCTGTTGTACTTTATCCTAAGGCAGACTAATTGATAATTAAATCTTTCACATAACATTTGGGATTGTCTATTCAGTGTTTGTTGTCTCACAAACTCTGTTTGACAGCTCCCTCACTAGACTCTCAAATGGTAACTGACCAGAACAGTTACTGGATATCAACTAGTTAACCCTTTAGCATTTAAACCAGCCATATCCATACCTGCTTTATGTTCAAACTGGCTAGATCTCGTTTCTCACACTAACTCTACAATTTCATTCTAAAGCTTAAGTTACCTCATCAAAATCTCAAAGCTGCAAGATGATGCATGATTCAATCAAAACATGCAAATAAACAAGCTTTACTTTTGACAGAATAATATGAATGCTAAAGAGTTAAAGAACTGAATAAGTATTTCATTTCTTTCTGGTATTTCACTAATCCCTGAATGGTAAATGTGTATTTACATATCTTTCAAAGTGTTTTCTACAGATATTTAAAGAACAGTTGATTGTGAAGGTTTGTTGAAAGTGGGGATTCTGCTTTTGTGGTGCTTCAGTGGAATTACCACTTATCAAATATACTACTATGAATATCAGTCTTAAAGAAAAGATCTTGCTATGAAATTTGACATAATTCATTAATATACAAACAGGATCTGAAATAATTACAGACTTAATTGTTTGATGTGCAGTCAAATCTTGGTTATCTGAATTTCAGATTGTCAAAACAGAATTTCAATGTTGTATGAATATTTAATT